>NC_088177.1:3784481-3946981 GCF_028769735.1 Zonotrichia leucophrys gambelii | reverse complement strand
AAACTGTCTCATTCCAAGCCCCCTGCCATGGTCAGGGACACCTCCCACTATCCCAGGTTGCTCCAAGCTCTGCCCAACCTGGTCTTGGACACTTTGAGGGATGGGGGAGCCACAGCTTCTCTGGGCAACCTCTGCCAGGATCTCACCACTCTCACAGGGAATAATTCCATTCCAATACCCCATCCAACAGCCCTCTGCCAGTTGAGGCCATTCCCCCTTGTCCTGTCCCTCCATCCCTTGTTCAAAGTCCCTGTCCAGCTCTCCTGCAGCCCCTTTAGGCACTGGAAGGGGCACTGAGGTTTCCCTGGAGCCTTCTCCAGGCTGCACCATCCCAGTTCCCCCAGCCTTTGGTCACAGACCTAACCCTGGCTGCTGGTGGCTCCTCCGAGGCACACACACAGTCCCGTCAGGATGTACTTTTAAATATTTACACATGGGAAAAGCTGAGGCAGAAACAGGTTAAGGGATTTTTCCTAAACTACCAAGTTGTGACTGCATTGAAAGGACTGATTTACCAACCCAAATTTAACTAAGATATTTTGAAAAATTACTGCTGCTAAGACAAATTGCTTGAGGTGTGAGAGGTCAGGCTACCTAGGCAAGCTCTATCCCCCTGCCTGTCTTTAATCTCCTGGCCAACCATCCACTCACTGCACCATTTCTGTTTCTGAACAGGTTTCCTCCTCAGTTTTCAACCCTTATAAATCTGATCTGTCATTGCAGAATTCCTAATAATATTAGATAAAACTCCACCGATTTCTCTCTGGAATATACTCTTTAATATCTTTTATTTAAGACATGTGTGTGCAATCAATTCCATGGTATTTACTTGTATTACACACACAGTATTCATCATCTTGACAATTTTTAAAAGTTTTAGAACACCATTTCACTTAACAGTTTGAAAAAAAAAAAAAGAGAGAGAGAGAGAGATTTATTTGATGGTTAACTTTGGAACAAGTTATCTGCATTAACTTCCATTGTTTTGGCATAAAGTAGTTCTGTATATTTTACTAACAACAGTGGAGACATGATAAAAGATGTAGGCAGAGAGCCATAAACAGCTCTTGCTGCAATCCATGGTGCTCGTGGAAAGGCATTAATTTTTGGACTTTGATTGGAAGACGTCTCTGTGCTCAGCCACTTGGATTTTGCTAAATACAACCACGAATAAAACCTTGTACCTGAGGAGAACAATTTCTACGGCAGAAAGGCCGTTGTAAATCATGTGTAGCATAAACTTGTCCACATGATTGGAATGATATAATGGATATTGGAGTCCCTAACCACCAGCTAATGTTCTTTATGACACTTAAATAAATGACCTGAAAATAAACTAATAACAACACAAAGTCATCTAAACCTGTTCTTGTGCATTTCCCAGAAGCATGCTGGGAAAAGACAGTGTCTAGTTAGTGCATTTTTTGTGTTTATGTTTTCCTCAGCACATTTTTGCTCCTCCAGACTCACATTAATTCTTCTTTTCTGCCACCTTCCAGAGGTATCTCTCCATCCAGTACTTGCTCAGATCTCAGTCATTTAAAACATCAAGAGCTTGCAGAACTTCTACATCACCATGATGGTTATGGAGAAGCAAGGTTGGAGCAGGAGCAGACACAGGCTGGAAATAGAAGCTATAAGAAAGACTGTTTTAAATTTTTATATTTTTTATCGTAAGTTGGTGAAGCACTACACAGGCTGCCCAGAGCAGCTGTGGCTGCCCCTGGATCCCAGGAAGTGTCCAAGGCCAGGGTGGACAGGGCTTGGAGCACCCTGGGATAGTGGAAGGTCTCCTTGCCCATGGAAGGGAGTCAAATGAAATTATCTTTAAAGTCCTTTCTAACCCAAACTACTCCATGATTCTATAAAACCACCTAGAGAGCTACCACAGCAGAGAAGTGGGATTTCATTTTTGAGAAGAACACATAATTTTCCTCAATCTTAGTTACAAAAGACACCAGTCATGCAAGAAAAATTCTATTTTAAATATGGGAGAAGCATTTTATTATTACTAACTTGTTGTAATGAGCTCTTGCACATGTGAAACTTTCCAGAAAAAGAATTATCATCAAAGCTTACAAATATTAATACTTTCAAAAGATTCCAAAAGGTACTGTTCCTTATATTTAAAAAAACATGGAAACTATTTTACTTTTATGCATAACTCACATATATTTAAACACTAAGTAGTTCCCTATTTCTGAACTGAAAGTTCAGAACAAACAGTGAGGACTTAGATATCTAATTTTAGTATGGCAACTTGTTTTCAAATTTCTTTTATTTATTCAGATTTTTGAGGCTCTCCAACACATTGAACAGTCAATTTTAAAACTTTACGAAGGCTCTACAAAGAGTAAGCCTTGAAAACTTTCCCTTTTTTCATACTGGGTCTAGATGTTTAGTTAAAAAGATGGGTTAAATATTAAACCAAGTTCATATGTAATAAAAATTCAATATCCTGAAATTCAGAGTTTCAATCTAAATATTTGCTACTGTGAGTAACAGATTCTTTAAGTCACAACCTATATATTATATATTTTCTTTTCATTTATGCCACAAAACCCCGCTCTGAAGAAATCCATGTACTTTTCCTTGAAGCAGAAATGTGTTTTTCCCACACACGTTTCTTTTTTGTGATATGTTGCCATGTTCCACCGTATGTGTTTATTCACTGCACTTTATTTGCCCTAATGAAAAGTTATTTATGGGGGTTGGTTTCTTTTCCATGGCACCAAGAGTCACTTTGTGCACCATTTTATTAAAAACAACAACAAAAAAAAAGAGATGGAAGGGCCATGATGTCACTGCTCGATGAATAGAAACCACATTAGAAAGATGAACTGGAGTGCTGGTTTAGGTTAGACCAAATTACACAACTGCCTCAAGAGACTGCAAGGATGGATGGAATAAATAAATACATTTTTTAAAAGCAATAAAAATTGGCTCTTCTGTAAATGTAGTTACATTTGGGTGCAAAGTAAGAGTTCTGAAAGTGCAATGGATTTTGTTTTAATATTGCAATTAAAAAGTTTAAAAATTATAGAATTCTGGAGTGGTCTGAGTGGGAAGAGACTTTAAGGATTATCTCATTCCAACCCTCCTGCCATGGGCAGGGACACCTTCCATTGACCAGGTTGCTCCAAGCCATGCATACCTATTACTGACCAAGCACTGTAGAAATACAGAAGTTGTTTTTTCAAAGCTCACAAATTTTGCTGATTATATTCTAAGAAATAAAGTAAAAAAAAAAAAAAAAAAAAGGAGATTTTTGGGTGCCAAACTAGAACAGACAACAACTCCATTAGTATATGCTTACTGATACATAAAATCATACATTTATATTTTATCTTTAATATTATGAATTAGTTGATAACAATAAAACTGATGCTGTTTATATTTAGCTACTTCTCAAAAGACTGCAAAAAATTACAAAACTGGAAGAATAGTCAAAGTTCATTTTTAATTTTTTTTTTCCTTCAACTACTGTCACATTTTGCCCTACAGCAAAAAAAAAATGTTGCTGAGTGCGGTCAGGTGCCCTGAAGCTGTACTACAGTTCAAACCCAAAAGCCTGAAAGAAGATCCCCAATATTCAGGGAATTTGATATTAGGGTTTATTGAAGTTGTCACATACTTTCGGGGATCTAATTTCACTTTCTGATCTTCAGCAATGGCTGTAATTCTTCATTCAGAAGAGGGAAGAGATTACTTGTCAGCAGTAATCTCTAACACAGATAATGCCATATAAATATTAGGGGCTTATAAGCATGGACAAGGATTAGGAGCAAAGAGAGAGAACAGAAAGAAAACTGAACAGAGCCAAGATTAAGCACTGGGAAGGGCATCGCAAAAGAAAATCCAAGGTCTGAGGCTCAGCTTGTCTTCCCACAGCAGAATGTGCCTGCTCCTGGGTACAATAAGCATGGTTTACACTGATTTCCCTGCTTAAAAACTGCAGGAATTTCATATTCCTCTGAACATGAAATTTTATTTGAGGTGTGATCATTGTCTTCTCTTTCCCATGACAGAGGAGGAATCACGGAGTTTGCAAGGCCCATGCAGCTGGACAGGTTGCTCAAGAACCTCCTCCAGTCAAATTCTTACTCTCACCAAAGGCCAAGAATGCAGTTTGCACATGCAGATATTAAATAACAACAGTATGGGAGAGAGCTGAAGCTGACCAGGACATCTTCCTTCCTGGCCAGAGTGCAGAATTGGTGTGTAACCTAGACAATAGCTAAAACAGGGAGGGACATCACAAGGTCTGACTTATTTCTGATAAAATAGCCAAAATAATGCTGGTTCAGCAACAAATTTCCTGAATGCAACAACCCTGACACTGCAGTGGGTGCCTGATTAGCCGGCAGGATCCAAAGGTGGTTCTGGGGAAACAGAGGCTGGATCCAGACCAACCATGGGCACTTGGCTTGGACCCAACCTGGTCCATGTGAGTGGGCAAGAAAGATGAGGAAAGCAAGAGAGATCTCAATAGTAAAGAGACAAGAAGGCCAACAGGAAAAATCTCTTTCTTCAAATTGTATCTTCCACTTGTTTTTCCAAATAATTTCTGAGTGAAATCACTCAATATCCAACATCCACATTTGACACTGTCAAAAATTCCTACTTCTAATTAACAGTTACGCTTTTCTTTCCAATCTATTTAATTCAACAACACTCCTATTTTTTAATGCTCAAACATGTCATACCTGTAGGTCAAACTAAGGAGGATGCTCAAACTGACCTCTCAACCTTCCCCTCAGTGTTACAGTTGAATTTTTAACATTAAGGTCTCTGTGCCAGGTGTACTCTAAAGCCCACACCCCAGAGGACCAGGATTGTAACAAAAGTGTTCTTCAACTCTCATTCACAGAATGGCCTGGAAGGGACCTCAAAAACAAGTTCCAACACCCTGTCATGGTCAGAGACACCTTCCACTATCCCAGGCTGCTCCAGCCTGGCCTTGGACATTTCAGGGATAGGGCAGCCACAGCCTCTCAGGGCAGCCAGCGCCAGTGTGCCAAAAATTATTCCCCAAAGTCCATGCAGAACTCTAGCCTGCAGTGAAACAGGCAAAGTGAAAGGCAAAGTTCTCTTTGACATCAAATAAGACTGTTTGACCCTAAATATATTATTTCTGAGTTCATGTCTTTAATTCTCTGAAGTCCTTTAACGGTGACTACAAGAATCTCTGCAGTTATAATTTCTGTGTCCATCATTCTCCAGAAATGGAATGATGGTAATTTAAGAGCTCCTCAGAAAGATGGTAATGAACTAAAATACATATTTTATAGTGCAGGTGAAAATAACTTATGTGTTTTTTGTGCAAGATATGAATACATGCATTAATTAATAGTTCAGAAAAAAAAAGTAATTTTCTCTATAATTAAACACTATGACCATGTAGATCTGCTGCACCAATGACACAAAGTAACTTTTGGAGCTCCAAGAATCCTCTTGATAACCACTGCCAGAAATTAGAAATTGTTGACTTAAATTCTGCTTTAGCAGAAGTTCAAAAGAATGAATTGGACTATGGGGAAAAAAAGTTAGGCTTCTGAGAATTGCAAGGTTTTTAAGGCTCTTTAGGATTCTAAAGGATTGGTCATGTTCATTAGTGTTTCCTTAAACAGAAAAAAACCAAAACTAGCTGAGCTCTCAAGTACTTATTTAGAGAATGCAAATTTCAGAGTTCTACCCAATACACTATCCCCTTGCTAAACAAAACTGGAAATGGGTGTTTGAAAACTGGTACCACACCTGAAATATTTTTTTTTCCTTTTAATTAAACTAAACCCAGGATCTTATAACATATAATTTCCTGGCTTTTGGAACTACTTCTAATCAGGATATAGGGGATGAATGTCCCCTTTAACTAGGCTGCTTTGCAACATACACAATGCAGAAGGGAGTGCTAGCATAACACTTCAATAGTTAAGTGACTTTATGAGAAAAATACTTCCAAATGTTTCCTAAAACCTTCCAAACCGCACCAAAGAACATTATCGTAATATTATGTTTCCCCATGGCCTCCAATATTTAGGCTTGCTATTCTCGAAATGATACTTGGATGAAAAATACAAGTTTATGTAATGTATAAATTGTTCCTAGAAGTAAAGCTGCCTTTAAAATTACTCTGTATAGATGTCAGATATTTTACATTTTCAATAGCCTTTCTGTATTAATTGGAGCAATGGCCTGCTGGTGCTTTGGGCAGCACAGGAATAATCTGTATTTCAGAACTGAGCAGCCACCCTGTGATCTTATTCCTAGCAAACACTGAAAACAATAACTGTCCTAACCGATTACATATCATGTTACCCTTAATAGATATCCATATTTCTTGCACAGTATACATAATCCACATAAACTGTACACCATATATCAATACCATATTCCAGCGAATCCACCATCAAAGAGTTCGTTTATGGTAGGTTTTCATTTGACTCGGGGTTGTAACGTTCTGTGCAATCATAAGCAAACCATTTCAGGGATTTTGTCAGCAAGCTGCTTTTTGGCAGATTATTGGCAGTACATATTGGCAGCAAACTAGTGCAACTAAGCCCTTCTTATAACTTACAGGTAAATAATGATTTTAATAAATTTATGTAAAATGTTCCACTTGGTTACATCTGGTTTTGATAATTCACTCGCCTGCGCAAATGCAAATTTCTGCACGCTTCTCAGGAAAACACATACTTCACCTGAACTATTCAAGGTTTTCTCAGGTACCCTAAGAAATAAATAGGCAATGAAGCCTGCTTTCACATGAAGGTTTAACTGAAAAAAACACAGGGAAATTAATTAAAAATAATAACTGTATGCACCCCAAAATTTTAACCACACTTTGTCAGTAATACAGTATTCAAATGGTAAGAAAAATGCATTTTTTTCCTGTTGTGGAGCTATCCCAGCCACAGGGCATTCCAGTAAACTGGCTCTGCCCCTCAGGACCTGCTAACGCAGAGACTTTGACCTCCATTTGAAAATGTGTTACTATATTAATTTGCATTTTGCTTTTGCACTACAACTGAAGTTTAAATGTATAGCATTTCTATCTCAACCAGGCAGTGTGGACTAGAGGAAATTCCAAGTTCTAACCCCAGCTTTGACAGTAGGTCCCAATCTCATTTGTTGTTCAAACACCAGAAGCCTTCAGTTTTGCTCTGAAAGGATCACGTTTTTGTCAAAAAGCTCTAAAAATATGAATACTATTAGTAGCAGTGTCATTACAGGACAGTGTCCACAAAACCCTTGGACTCCCTTCTGGTATAAATCAGGAGGACAGTGATGCTGATCTATGATCCCTGATCATCTGGCTTCCAGCATCTGGGTGCCAGAAGAATCCCTGGGGAGCCACAGTCCCTGGAAATTCAGTGAAATGCTGGTGGCCCATCACTGAGCTACCTGTGACATTAAAAACTGTCCACGTCCTCTCTGCTTGTGGATACATCTCAAAGTTATATTAAATAACTGCTTTGAATGGGGCCTGTAATGAACAGGCACCATTGATGATCAGATTTTACTTGTGCACATTTCAGCCTAGAACTTGCTGTTTCTAAGTGTTTGTTCACTCATGGATTCAGCAGTTTAGGATTTTGTAAGTCTAGACAATGTGGTTAAAACCTCTCAACAAATTCTTGTTGAGATCTATTGGACACACTGTTACAACTTGATGTTTCTATAGTGGACTTGCTTTTAATTTGATCTGTTTCAAGGATTCAGCATCCTTCCAGCATGTTGGAAACCTAAGGGCATATATTTGTATTGTTTAAAGGCAGGAAATTCTGTGAACTGAAATGAGAACATATCCCTTTTGCCTTTATGGACTTTTGTTATTTTCTTTTCCTTTTGGGGTTTTTAGAAACAAAACCAGTGAAAGCCGAAAGTTTGAACAATAGAAAATTACTTTCAAGGGGGGAAAAAATGTAAAATACCAAGTATACTTTTATAACTTTATTCATACACTTTGTATATATGTAAATTGCAGTTATCCAAGCATCAGAAAATACCATTCACAGCAGGGCCTTATATTGCAGCAGGATCATACTGGTTTTGTCATAAAAGACTGTGGACTTTGCTGTTTTATTCCTTTACTACCTTGTATTAACTTGTACCCCACTGACTTCATGACAGAGCTGACTTGTTTCATGCTAACCACAGAACTAGGGCAATCACATTCCTATTGTAGGGAGGGAAACTACCAATCTTTGCAGCTTTTTAACTCCCTGGCCAAAGAATCCCACAACCTTCATTTAATTGATACAAAACAAAAAAAGTAGGTCTGAATTCTGGGATAGGAAATGAGAACTGGTGGAAGATGAGCAGGGACATATAAACTGCTCAATTTAAGAGTTGGGCAGATTCTGCTCAAATTAAGAGTTGGGTAGATACTAGTTTTAGGAGAACTGCAGTAGCAAACTTTTTTGCATTAGTTCTGAACTGCTTAGGGAAGGACTGGAGGCAGAGTGGCTGCATTAGGAGGGAGACCTGATCCCAGCAGGATGCTTCAATCCCAGGGCAGTGCTGCACAAACACATCCTTGATGCTCCTGGTGCTCAAAGTACCTTTATTGCACACAATGAATTAGACTGCACTGCTTTATAAGAAGAGGGTTATAGGTTATAGCCATGGTTATGGCTCTCTGGAACACTCCTGCCTTGTGACAGAGTGCAGAGAGCCAACTAAGCCTGCAAAAAAACAAAAAACCAAACTTGCTGGAGGACAGCTCATGTGCCACAGGCTCAAGTGCAGCCATTTCAGGAAGCGCCTGAACACTTTCCCAGCAGTGCTCCTCACGAGCTGACTGCTCCTATCACACAGCTAAATATAAATTACAGAGGGATGCAAAGCCTGGGAGAGACATTTGACACCCGAGACTCAGCTTGGCCGCTGGATCTCTCCTAGCTAGTGTTTCTTCACTTGTTAATCCCTCTTCCTGGGCAGCAGCAATTATGACACTGCTGAACTGCAGGACTTGGGTTTATTTGCTTTCATTTGGCACAGTGCTTTGTGCCCAGCTCCTCTGCTCTGGGAGGTTGCAACAGCTAAAGCAGGGATCACAATGGGACACCATCAGTCAGCAGAATAAACAGCTCAGCTGCTTCAGGGGAGTCAAAGAGGAGAACTAATCTTGCTAAGAGATTTGAAAGAGCACAAGGAAGTGGTTTTACATGAAGTGCCCACAATGATGGCTTCCAAAGGAACGTTCCTGACCATCAGCCCTGGGGAATAAAGAGCTGCAGGGTGCTCATGTCCACCCATGGACCTGACTTTGACATAAAACTAATGGGATCCATAACTACCAGGTGTAACCCTCCTGTGCTCTTTCCTGCAGATGTGGGTGGTGAAGAGAAAGGCTTGGCCACCACCCAGACATCACAGGGCCCATCACCTCCCTGATGGAAAAAGCAGGGATCCTGAACCTAGCACCTATGAAAACCACCATTACCCCAACTATTCTTCCCCCTAAAACATTCTCACTCATTCAGCCTACACTAATTCAACAGTTTTGTCCAAGTACTCCAACAACAACTAACTCTATACTTTGAAACACTGCACTATACAGATGTTTAAATCATACACTCAACAAGCATATGCACAACCAACCAGAAGCCAATAGTTTACAGGTCCTGTATACCTTATTTTAAATTCTTCTGAAAGGGTAGTTAGGAGATTCTTAGGGCAAAAATGACGACTAAGTTCATGAACTGCCCAGAAAATTGGCTGTGACACCACTTATTAAAAGTTATTATAACTAGAAGGTCCAACTAAAAGGAGCAGATGCACTGTTTGCTAGGCTCTAGCTGCAGACAGAATTTTTGGTGCCGAGATCAAAAGAACAAGGTGTTCATATAAATGGCATTTTATTTTGATCCTATTATTCTATATGAGCTCGAAGAGAGATCAAAGGAAAAAGCACCCAGGTTTCACTATTAACACTTAACATAACCCCAGTTGGAAAATCCTTTCCAGATTGTTAGTGCAATTTAAAGCCCAGCACATTTTTGTTGCTCTGTTAGGTTAATACACCTGAAGGCATGGGTTTGATTCCTGGATCACCTTTTCCATTGTGGAAAATTGCTCCTGTTACATATAATTTCAGTTATTTTCATTTTTGTGGCAGCAAAGGCACCCTAGCTTTGGGGAATGCCCTGGTCTGGGTTGTACCCTCTGTCCTGGAGAGGCAGGCTGGCCTGAAGTGGTGACAATATATTACAGACTGTGCACGACAGTCAGGAAATTCAACACCATTGGAGTGAAGTACTAAAGTGTGGTTCAGCCCCTGCCAAAGCATACCAGCTTCCACTCAGAATGTAAACAAACCTAATGGGCCTTTCAAATATCTAAAAGTTCCTCCTGATAGCTGGCATGAATTAATGTGCTTTAATACGTTGCATTGCTTATTATGACATTATCCAGGACTACTACTATTAATTAATGGTTCTATTGCTGCTTTTAGCATCCAGCGGTGTTGTATAAAAAAAAATAATAACATATTGTATTTCCTGCAAAGCTGAAGTATGGTAATAAATTTTAATATTCATGCTTTGAATGAAAGCTTCTCATTGATGATTCAGTAACTTAGGGCAGATATTTAAGCATTTCCTTTCCAATGAGTTTTTTGACTTCTAAGACTGCAGAAACCTGCTAATACACAGGTATCACTTACCAGACTAACCCTGGAAAAATCAGCAATCAAAGAAAAAAAAGAAGTGCATATGTCCTTCTCTGCCTTGCCACCCCCTCCTCACTTGTTATTAAAGCACTTGTGTTAAAAAGTCATTCCAAAGTTTATTTTAAATGCAAAAAAGTGGGCACTAATCCCACAGGAGCTGGCTCAGCTACGGCCCACCATCTTGAACACATTCATTTTATCCAAATCTGTTCCAATGAGGGGGTTTTGGGTGGTTGTTTTGGGGTTGAGCTTTATTTTTGACCTAATAACAGCAGACTGTCAGAGGTGAGGAGATGGAAATGACTTTGGGGACTTGCACAGTCAACATTAAATACCTGCAGGTGAGCTGTGGCCTGGAATGAACACGACAATTATGGGTTAAACGAGATAAAAACGTGTCATGCACAGTCAGAACATGTTCATGTTACACACAGCAGCCAGCTGGCTATAAATCCAAGAAGTAAGCTGGAAGGCTTTGGAGTTTCAATGAATGAACACAGATATAAAGGGAAGAACGGTGGTTTGTCGCCATATGAATGGCTTTTAACTGAAAAGAGAGGATTGCTTTCACAAGGGTTTGCCAGAACAGCAACCTTGTTGAGATGAGGAAAAGAATAAGGATGATGATTGGGACATTCCATATATTTATATTTTCTATTTTGTTTTGAGGCAGAGGAGTCTGATTCAGCATGCCTGAACAATTAAGACGTGGCTTTACATACAGGTGTTCCAGTGAATAGGGACACAAGTTCTTTGACAATACCTCTGCAGCTGATGATCCATAAACAGGATTAGTCTGTTAATTCATTCCAGATTCAAATCCAAATGAGCTGAGCTGTGAGAAGCAATGGACTATTTTTCTTTCCACATTTCTAGCTCCAAGTAATGGTAGGCTATAACCTTCTGTACTCTGCATATGCATCACTGAACCTACGGTCAGCAACCCTACCTGTGCACAGATCCACCAGACCTAGGGCTGCTAAACCAACACCTGCCTGGCAGTACAGAGGATAAGAAAGGCCTTTCTGAGACACTCTCATTTTTTATTAAATAAAGCTGAATAGCAGAAGCTCCTGGATTATAGACCCAAAAAATGCCCTAGTAGGTTTTCATAAAAGGATGAGCCTGACTGACTTGGGATGATCCTGTGCATGGCCAGGAGTTGGACTTCTGTGACCCTTGTGGGTCTTTCCAACTCAGGATATTATTCACTGACTTTCCAGAAATCTAATTACCCCACTTGAACATTTTGGAATCTTAGCAAGATAAACTCTTGCTCTTTCTCCACCTAATGCAGGGGTAATTCCCTTCTGAATCCAAAAACAGAGCTCTGGCTCTTACAAACTCAAACATGAGCTAAACTTTAAAGGCATAAAGTAACTTCACACTCATAATCTCTGTTCATAGTAATTTGTATGTTCTATAAATTAAATATGTGTATATATATGTGTATATATATATATATATATATATTTACCTGTTTTTACAAAACTTTCCTGCTGTTTAAAAGTGGGTGTAAGCTCCTGGGTTTGATGTGCTCACTGCTGACAGAATCAGATGCAAACTGTAGGAAGGCTGATAACAGCTTTGCTCCCCAAAACCTTTCTCCTGTGTCTCTGGGCTGGCTGAATGGGAACTGAGAGGGGAAAGAACAAAGATTTGCTGTTCTTTACAGTCACGCAACGAAAGTGTAGGTTAAGCACAGGAAGTATTTGCAGATTCCAGATATTCTGTGGACCTTTGTTGCTTTTCCTTGCATTCAGATCTAATCTGAGCCCCTGCACAGAGCTGGACTTTCATGTTCTGAGGTCCTTCTCTAATAGAAAACCCAACCCACTGTGACAGGGCAAAGTGGACTCAAGAACTTCAGCTCTATGTAGGCATTTACTCGTGTTAATGCATTAAGGAAAAACGCTTTAACAAGAAGAGAAAGCTTAAAATCATACAAATAAATAAACAAACAAATTTAATACATACTCATAGTACAACAAGCCTACAGACTGCAAAGATACAGTTCTATATTTTAGAAAAAGTTTGGATTGACAGTTTGATGTACCACATCAAATATAACAACATTGTGTGATCTTTAAGCCTCAGGGGTTTAAAAATACTAAGTGTTTCTTTTTTGTTCTGATACCAAATATGTCTATATCTCCAACTGATTCAAGTCAGCACTAATAACCACTGGGATATTTTAGGAGGCCCTTCAAACAGAAGGGTAGTATTTTCACTACCATTTTGAACACACAATAAATTGTGTTTGGTTCTTTAGCTTCAATCAAGCATCAATTTTGGATTATTTGTCTGAAGTCAGATTTCTTAAAATATGATTTTTTTTTTAAGGAAGCAACTTCCAAGGAAAGAAAAATCCTCTCCACAATTTGAGTGCAATCAGCTCTTCTCATATAATTGGCTCTGATTTGAAGGTAAGGTTCATGATCAGATATATTTAAGGAGGGCTGTATGATTAATTTAAGAGGTGCCCCATCAGGATTTTCACATGAATAAGCATAAAAAACATTGTTTTACTTTCATGATGCTGCTGCATCACCTTTGATTCTTACAACCATATTTGCATGAATATAATTCTGCCTTTTGTAGGAGAAGGGCTCATAGCAGGATGGGCAACTCACGTTTGTAAATCAGTCAGACCTGGCATTGAATATAATTACAAATATGAATAGCCAAATATCAGGCTGTCAGATATTCAGAAGAATTTTATGCCAAAAAAATGTTAGGGAATTTTCAGCTCTCACAAGAGCATCCAGATAATTCTTGATGGATCATCAGTACCTATAGGTGCTTTCTGGAAGCAGATTCCTCCTTTTCCTTTACTGTTCTTTGTGAAGAAAAGGGAAGACGGAACTCTCACCAGAAAATGAGAAAAAACATTAACCTCTAAGTCCCTCAGATTTTGGTAAACAGTGAGATCACTGGAAATCTTCACTTCTGTATATGAATTAGAGGAGAATAATGGGACTGAGCAAAAAGTCATGGACTATGTTCATCAATATGTGCCTTTTATGTAAACTAGATTGTTAATTGAAAACCCATTTTCAGAGTCTTTCTAGAGGAAATCACCTTAAAACTAATCAAAATCCTGTTTTGTTGTTGGCTTTTTTTTTAATAGGGTTTGTGCTCCCTTGGATGCTCAGAAAACTGCTTGGAGCAGAGACTGGAGCCAGAGGCTTTGGGGTTTGGTGCCTCAGAGCCCATTTTTGGGGCTCAGCCTGGAGAAAGGGGGTTCAGGGGGGACCTTCTGGCTCTGCACAACTCCTGACAGGAGAGGGCTGCCAGGTGGGACAGGCTCTGCTGCCAAACAAAAACTGAAAGGATGAGAGGAGCTGTGTCAGGGAAGGTTTGGGTTGGACATTTGGGGAAATTTCTTCACTGGAAGGAGCCCACCAGTCACTGCAGTAGGTCACTGTACCCCAAACAACAGAATTTCAGCTCCCTTTTCTGTCTGGTCATCACCATGCCCTTAGTTTTCAACCATCTCTTTTCCCACTTACCCCTGGCTTTCCCTGTTTTCCATCTCTACTAAAGCTGTGAGGCACATAAAACAAAGTATTCACGTACAATTTTGGATTTTTTTAAATACCTCTCCTTAAAATATTTCTTAACTTACTTCTTCAGTGCCTTGCAGTGACTCATTAAAAAAATAACCTCATAGTAGTAACACAGTGATAGATATCAAAGGTGAAAATTTGCCATTATTTTGCACTAAACCAGGCTGAACACATCTTCAAACAGCATAGAGAGGAAAGGGCTGTATTTGTCTGCAGATGTATTTTCTTAACATTTTTTTCATCACTTTACTTCAGCAAGAATGACCAGCTTAAATTTTTCAGTGTCTTCAAGGACCTTATTTCATGAATTTGTATAAAAGGCAGAAAAGTATATATAAATGTTTTAAAAGCAGCCAGGAGTTTTTGTGGAAACAGTGCCATTAGATTTAAAATACCAAACACTCAAATTACTTCTGACACATTTGATCTGAGTCACTTTTGAATTTGCACCTACAAACAATAAAAAACACTGGTTCTCAAGGAGACTGATTATTTCCTTTGCAATATTTTACCACAGAGAAGTTATTCTCCCTTTCCCCCAGATCTGACAACCATTCAAATACCCTTGGTTTGTTGCACACTAAACCAGAAATACGATCTCTACTTGGAAACTCCCCTCAAAAATAGTTCTTTCTGTCAGTTCTCAGTAACTGCCTTTAACAACAAGCGTGGCTATTGAACTCTGAAAGTATCAATGTTCAGTCATCTTCCTGAGCTTACACATCACAGCTGCAGGGAATAAAAATGCTGAAAGACCACGATCCCTCCCCATCGTTGGGATGTTTCTCATAACCCTGTGTGATATTTAACTGGCACTGCTTTCTCCTCCTTCACTTCCAAAGGGATGAATCACAGACTCAGTTCTTCCAGGAACCAACCACTTGAGCTGTTCTCTGCACTTCCTCCAGCTCTTCCTCAACTGCAGCCAGCCCTTTGATTGACCCCACCTTTAATAAACGTTTAGCTGGAGAGTCTCAGCTAAAATGTGTGTGAAGGCTCCTGGGAATGACTAACCAACACCTAAAACCCAGATTTATAACAGAGAACTTCCCAGAGCCTCCCACAGCCAGTGGGATTTGTTCAGGGGCTGGAGGGAACAAGAGTCACTGTGGGAAGTCAGATTTCTTCATTTTCTTATTCAATAATAATACAGCATGTTTTCTGTACACTGCTCTGAGTTATGCACAGGATGTTAGAAACAGATTAATGCAAACTTAGAGGGTATAGTCTAAGTCAGGTACCTCTCATTATAATTGTTTATTTTAAGTTACAACTTGCAGAAAAATAAATAAGCAAGCCCAAAAAGAGGCCTTGAGTTCCCTAATGATAAATTTATATTCAGATGCTTAGAGTGGAAAGTGACAGCATTCACTTCCTGAGTTAACATCATCAAGGGAAAAAAAAAAGGACAAAAAGTTGGAAATTCAGTGTCTGGGAGTCAACAGGAACACAGAATTTTCGGAATCAGTGGAAAGGGCTGAAGTTACATCCAAGGAAAATGCTACAAATCAAAGAATCCTCAAACAAGACAAAGAACAGAAAACCACCTTGGAGTATTTTTCTGGAATTTCCAAGCCACAGTTGGTCTCAATGACCTTATAGAGCTTTTCCAAGCCAAATGACTTTGTGATTCACCCATCCAAGCTGTGACATCAGTTAGAAGTGGCTCCAGTGCCAGCACTAAGTACCATCATCTAAGGGCCAAGAGATGCAAAAAGCCTCCTTGTTCCTCCAGCTCCAGTCCCAATTTTTCACCTATTGCTTTTTTCAGCAGTCCCTTTTCATCAGGTTTCTCTGTTCCAAAAAAGTGGTTGTTTTGCCCTAATGCCAAGACCAGTGGTACCCGATCTACTTCTGTGGCTTCCTGATTTTACTGCAGCACAACCAACAGAACAGTAAAAACACATATTTTACAGAGCAACACATTTTAAAAATCTGGTTTTCTCCTAATAAAAGGTTTCTCTTAGGTATAGTCTTTACAAAGAGTAATAGATACTATTTTTAATATTCTGGGAATGTAGTCCTTTAACTCAAAATAGTCCCAGAATTATTTGCCATTAGCTATCCAATGCAATTTAGAACCTGTGTCTAACTTGGAAATTTGTTACTTTTATCCTTGAGTTTTACAATATACTAAACAATCTAAGTACCTTTTCACAGGAAGTAATATAGAGTTATTTGTAGATTCAGTAATGGAATCATCAAACTAACGGCCTTCCATTTCTGAAGTTCCCAAGTTCTCCTGAAATAATAAAAATTCACCAAGGCAGCAGCAAGAAAGCAAGTGGACACTTCTCCACAGTGCCTCGACAATAAACAGCAGAATTGTGATACTCCACCGGAATGTTCCAAACCTAAATTGAATGGCAGCATGATTGCTGTGGTTCCAGTTATGTTAATTAGGCTGGATTCATGGTTCATTGAGGCTGCAATTATGCTGCAAAGAAATGCTGCAAGCATCCCATCCTCCTGCAGTCTGCTGAGTGTGCTCCCATTCCTCTTGGGGCAAAATAGACTTTCTGAAGGGATTTATACACTGGAGTCACATTTGCACTTAGACCACATGCTTGGTGAAGATGCAATTAGATGACCACGTTTTGTAACTTTCTTCTTTTCCAGATTTAATAGGAAAAATATCTTTCCAAGTTCCTTGGCCATTTTTTAAGCATGCTTTACTTTGCCAATTTGCATACTAAGCATACAAATTATAAGCCTTATTAGCCCCATTTCAACCGTAGGGTAAGAGAAGAAGGGGAAGAGTTTTGCCCAAAGTTATGCAGATCTTCAGTGGAAAGAGAACTGAAGTAGATCCCATCCTCTTACAGTTAATGGTTGGACTCAAAGATCCTGGAAGGCTTTTCCAAACGAAATGTTTCTATGATTCTTTAAAGGATATTTCCTGACTTACAACTGTGGATAGGACAGCCCCAACACCCAAAATGCAAAACCTTCTGCTGGAAAAGTGATTTAAAAGAGAGGGGCAAGTGGGCATTATAGTCTCAAACAGCTGAGAGAAGACACAGGATGAGCCAAATTTTTTGGCCTGCAATGAGAAGGAAATAGTTTAACATGGTAGCAGCTCCTTCCCTGGATGGGAAAGGTGTGCTGGCCCTCAAACAGCAGTTTTCAAGCTGTTTTTTACTGGGTTGAAGAGGCAGCAACAGAGGAAGATGATTTTTCAAGCAAGTAATCAGTCTGGAGGTTTTTTAGGAATAGATCTACTTTTAAAACCAGTCTCTTCAGACAAATACATTTTCAATGCTATTCTTCTCAAAGAAGGATGATGTGGGATCAGGTGTCTAAACTGAACTCCAAAGAACCAAGTACCCTCAGAGCCTAATTTCCAGCTTCACAATGGACTTAAGCACTTAGAAGTTCAAGTCTCATTAAAAACCAACCGCGCTTAAGCCCTTAAATTTTTTTTATTTCTTTTTCTTTTAAATTTAAGCAGATCTCAAAAAAAAATTTGATACCAGCCACTTCAAAGCAGGCTCCCCGAATTCAGGGATGATTGAGTTTCCATAATACAATTATGGTTGGAACGGAGCTGGATTGAAAGCAAGGTTCAACTTTCAAACAACATCCCCAAAACAGTTGCAGATGATGTGCATTTCAGCTTTCTGATCCTCAGGTGACACGGGGATGATTGGTATTAGTGAGATACACATTAGAAAGGGAAGGCAATGCCCTAACTAGAAATAACCATCTTTTCCACAGATGGATGGACATCCATAACAATTTAATCTAACGAGACACTGAGCTTACATGCCCATTTGAAAAATCATAACGGCACTTGTCTGGCAGGTTTGTTCCTCGATGCTTCATTCAATGACTGTTCCATTCTTTTGCTTTTTTTTTTTTAAACTATCACAGCTCTTTTTTTCCAGATTTAATCTACCAGCACTTCTCACCCAGACCACAGCTTCAATTAATACCAATTTGAGCCTCAACACAAGGAATTCATGCATTGACTGAGCTCTGGATCTGATTTTAAAATGAGTTTCGCAATGTTCCTAAAATGAGGAACCTAAACCAGTTTGACACTGAAATTAGTCACTACATAAACAGAAATCTAAAAGCACATCAGGAATAATACTTAACAGACACTAAATAATATCAGATTGAGAAATAATTGTACTTTATGTGAGAGCATGATAAGAAATTTGTTTTCTGATATATTACTAGCCCAGTGGATCTGACTTGCAATTTACTCTGCCTACTTAGGCTGGAGTTTAAATACGACACAAAAAACTATGTCAAGTCTCTGAGACAGGAACACTCCAAAAGTTTTATTACTCTCACTTGAAAGCATTACCACGGGTAGGAGGAAAACTAAATATTAAATACGCCATTAACAGGAAAATTATTTCAAATCAGTGAAGCATGACGAGACCCAAGTATACTGTTTCTCAATTTCTTTTTCCCTAATGTACACTGAGGAGACAGTAAGGTAGTAAATAGCCAGGGTTCAAACACAGGACATAAACTATATGAAATTAGGAACAGCGTAAATCTTAAGAACAGCTCAAAACTCTGAAGAATATTAGAAAAGAGCCTAATGTGAATTCATTATTGACTTCTCACCAACCTTTTCTTTTCTTAAAAGTAGGCAAAGCTGCTAAGCTGCTATACTGTTAAATTCTAACTAACTAACTTAAAAGTTAAATATTGTTTTTTTTAAAGCTGCACTTACCAAACCTGCTCCCAAACCAAAGCCAGCAGCTACTTCATTATTTTGTCTCATAACCCAAGCAGTAAACTAATATTGTAAAACATAAACTGGATATTTTATTTAACTAAAAGATGGTCTAATGCCTAATGAATGCCTGCTGCTCACCAACTGAAAAGTTATGGACTATAATAAAAAAGCTTTCACAAATTCATTAGGCAGGCAAAACTCACCTTGGCCATCCATGCTAATGACCTGTCCTTACTGGTGCTCTGTAAATGTTGGGAGGAAACATGAACCGGTCCCCAAAGGAAGAGGCAGGCCCAAAGGTGCACTAAAACCCATTCCTAGAGCCCTTCTAACCACAAATACTGTGGTTTTATTAAGTTTAGTCTGACATTTTGGTCCAGTTGACATCATTGGTCAGGTACCAACACCCCCGGGCTCCAGCAGAGCAATCCTGACAGCTCAGCTTTACCTCCAAGGCTCATCCTCCCCTGACAACACCAAGAATGATTCCCCTGCTACCTGCAGAGATTTATGGAAAAGGCTTTGAGACGTCCTGTGCTTCACCATCTCTGCTGAAGGAAGATGGGCCATGGAGGTGATTACATCTTCACACCATAGATCATCCATTACTGACAGCTTTTGTATTTCTCAACTTGAAAAAAAAACCCAGCCCTTGTCTACATGTGGATACATAACACATTTGAAATGTGTAAGGCGAATATAAAGACTGAGGGTTTAAACCCTCAGTTTATCAGCTCTACAGGCCCAATTTTGCAATCAGCTAAACCTACAGTACATTTTCATCAAGTGCTGCAAATCAGCAAAATATTAAATGAATCTTGAAAAAATGATTATGAATCCACAGTTCTGTTTGACTGTATAATTCTATTTAAGATTAAAATTACTATCATAAAAAGGCCACTTTCTGAATGTAATTCCACAAAAACATCATCACAAAAGCTTTTACTGCTATTTATGTCAGAATGTATTTTAAACAGTTCTAATCATTTACCTTTGTGGACACTTAATTAAAATTACAAAACCAATTTTAATCTGTAGTCCAATTAATATGCAAATATATGCAAATGTGGTAAATCAAGGTGGTGATTAAGTTAAGGACACTCTATTTCATGTCTGCTTTAAGTGTGAAAACAAACAATCTTTTTTGTAATTGTACTGATGGATTGTGATGTTTATAGGGTTAGTATGGGGTACAAATGTTTATGCATCAACATTATGCCAAAACAAAGATTTTATACTCTGGAGTGATTTAGCATCCAGCATACATTCAGATGTAACAAAGTCATTTTGCAGTCATCTTGTGAATTAGAATAAGGTCAAAGCAAAGTTAAATTTCTATGTCATCCATTTGTATGGCTATTTAAAATTCAACAATCACTTTCTGATGTGTTAGGTAAGAGCCAAGAAGTCTCAAGAATGGCATATTATCACCCTTTATCATTTAGTGTTCATAATACACTGGTTTATCTTTGATACTATTACAGAAATAGTTCTCCCATTAAGGTGCAAAGATATTCATCCTTTTTAACCCTTTTTCCTCCATAAGTTCCAATTCCTCAATCTGCAGCCAAAGGTTGCTCTACCAGTGAGGGTTTCTCTACAGATATGTACTATATTCACTAAGAACTGGCAAAGAAACCATTTTTGCAGCTGCTTTTCACCCCTTCCTTCTCCACACTGCTGATTTGGATAGGTTGATGCTCCTTCCCATTTGCCCATGTTAAACTCTATCTCTGTTGCTCTTTGTGGGAATAAATCTGAATTCCTCCATTTAGACCATTACACCCTTGGACTGAACTAACTGATTTGCTCTGCCAAGAAAATAATGATACTGGTAAAAGCAATATTTAATTTTACAGCTTATTTGAGTTCATAAAAGAGCACATCTTCCCCTACATATTCTCAGGAGTTGCCAAATGCTTGGAAATACACTTCAACTCATGTCTTACTGAGATACTGGAGTATTAAACTCCACATTATCCCTCTTCTTACAGCTTCATCTCCATTAAATACAACAATTGGAAAAGAGTTAAAAAAACTTTTCAATGTTGCTTTTACTAATGTGCTTCATTTCCCTTTTTCTTTGGAAGATTATGCCTGGAATAGTTTACAAGATTAAGCTGAGGTAATATTAAAATATTTTTTACGCTAAATATTTTATGCTTCTCCTTTACTATTGTCACCACAGGACATGAGAATATGAAATTTAGCTCCACTCAGTAAAGCTTCTTTTAAAAGCCACAGGTCTCCTAATGACCACAAAATATTTATAAACTATTAAAGATATTTCAGCATTTTTAACAAGGGATATGGACACATGGTATTTTTGTAATAACAGACCTTATAAACTTGCATTGGGGATGCAAATCTTGGAATGTACAGCCATTCCTATCATTAGGTTCCTGTGAAAAACAGGACTAGCATATTTATGTGTCTTCTGATCTAACAGACACCAACAAAGCACCATAAAACTCACCTCTCAGAGGTGCTCAAAAGATCTTTTAGCATTTGAGTTTAAAAAACCCAACCAGCTCCTCCTCCTTTGCACTGGCCACTCATGAAAGAGCTGCTTTCACCAAAAATGGCAAAGATTGACCTTATCAACTAGGAACAGGAAGGGCCTTACAATATCCTCTTCTACCTCAACAGCTCTTCACCATGAAGGAGCTGTGTTACTTTCCACCAATTTTTGATGTGTTTTTCAGAGGAAAGCAAATGGATTTCCACAGAGAAGAGAAGCAGGAGCAAGGGGATAGTGAGGCAGACACAGCCAGTGATGCAGCTGGACCTGACTCCAACAAATGAGAATGGATTTGGGAATTGTGGATGGGTTTTGGTGGAGAGCCAAAAGCTTGGAAGGTGAAAATCTTAAGGAAAAGAGCTGCACTCAGGCTAACCATGAGCCTCTGGATGCTCCAGTATTTAATTACATGTCCATAACTGCAATTCCAGTCCCAGCTCTGGAATAAATGGACACAGGACCACAGAGCAGGGTCTGAGCCAAAGGGAAACTCACACAATGACTGTGTCCTGCTGTGGTGGCCACCTCACCTCACAGCTGCACAGCTCTCTGCCTTGGGAAGAGGCATTTCTTCAATCAACTGCACACTGTCTGTCCTGCCTGGATGAAAATCAGCACAATGATCCACGCAGCTCCCCAAGCTGCCTCTTGACACACACAGCACAGAGTGTACTGACCTCTGAAGGGCTTTTCTGGGCCCTAAAGATTGTGTGTTCACACTCCTGGCTGGTTCTTGTGGAGCAGAGTGGGTAAGACCTTTGCCATGTGGTTAAACACGGGAGGACAGAGTCACACAGTGCCCAGATTCACTCTCAGCTGAACGGGAAGGAGGTTCTGCATTAGCGCTGCCAGAGACAACTCCATCCATTCTTTGAGCCTGAAATCAAACATTGAGGTATCAAATATGCCAGCAGAGTTCACAGAACTGCTGATGCTTCAGCTGGAGCTTATTTTTCAGTGGGAGATAAAAGGTGATTCTCTGTACTAGGGATCATCACAGGATAAATTCGTTGTAGCCGACTGCACTGATACAATAGCGCTGCCAATGCGTGGTGAAACTTAATCCCTCTGAAGACACACGAGCTTCTTTTAACTTCCAAACCTATACCATTGAAAAACATCCTACTACTGTGTGTTCAGGAACACTTTTCTCTCAGCTCCTCTTCCCATCCTTTTCGCTATTTGTAATTATTTAAATGGAGCCCTGATTTAAACCAGACCTGTAAAAAACTCATTGCTCCTGGTCATTCTCTATTTAACCACTGAAATTTTGCACAACCAGTTTTGACACACCCAGATATAAACTATTCTTCTTGTGATGATTCAGATAGCAGTTTTCATACATATTTGAAAATTCAGACACCATCTTGCTACAACGACAGAGTAGCATTCCACTTCCAAATGAAGCTCCAGAGGTAAATCACACATATAAGAAAATCAAAACAAATGCAGCAAATATCTCATGGAGGAACAGGAATGCTACAAAGAAAACAATCTAAATCTCTAAAAGCAACACCTCCACGCCGCTTATCTTTAAAACTCTACTCTGTAAACAGTCAAAGTTTTCTTCTAAAAGTTAAAGGTGTACAGAAAATTAAAAAAAAAAAAAAACAAACTGAGAGGTTTTTTTCTTTTTTATGGTCTCTAATGTAGAGCATGCTTGGATCATGCTTCTTCACATTAGAAATTCAGGTCTTGTCTGTCCTGGGAGGATGAATGGTGACTAGGGAGCTGGAGTGAAATGACCACATTATCACAAGGAAAAAAAAATGTGAAAAGTGAGTAACTGAGTGCAGAGCTGCTCTTTGGTGAGCTTTGCATTGGGTTTGCTTTATTAACCAGGGTTGATCTTGTTCAGCCAATAAATAAAAACAAGTCAGATGACAGATTTGCCTCTTTGTCTCAATACCCCTTACAGTCAAAGTGCAGAAGATGAAAATGAACTTGCTCTAACACACATTGGTCTTCCCTATGTGTGTTTGGGTGCAAACAGCCTAAACATTTTATAGTCTTCAAGACTAAAAAAAGCAGTAAAAATATGAAAAAGAAATGAGTACCATAAAAAAAAAACTTCTCTCCAAGTTTCATTTATGCATCACTGGGCAACAGAAATCACAGACCTTGTGTGAAAAAAAAGAAAAAAGAAATAATTTTTTTTTTTCTGCTGGCTCTTTTTCAAGTCTCCTCTCACATTTGAGGTACAATCCTCCTGTAAAGAGGATTTTTTGACTGAGTGTCTTAAAAGAGGACCTTCATTTACCTATTATTCAATACTGATTTAAATTACTAGGTTTCTTAAGTTTCTGACCTCCTGTATTTTATGATGTATTTAAAACACTTTGACTCTTATGAACCATTTAATTAACTAGATAATAACTGCACATTTGTCCTACTTGCCATTCACCAAAGTTAAGTTTCAACATTACTTCTGAAACTATCCTGCATGCCTGTCATTCACCAGCTTTTACTTCAAATTACAGAGGGCAAAAAATTGTCCTTGATTATTCCTGTGATATTGATGACACCAACACATGGCATTGGAAAAACTGAGGAAGGAATTTGCCATTTTTTCAGTCTATGGATAGTGTTTCATGGCTGGAAGAAGAAATCAGATTCTCAAATGATATAAATTGCTATCACTGGCTTACAGGGAACTGCAGATCTTTAGGTCAGATGAAAATCTGGTGCACAAACCATGGCTGCCCAAAGAAACCACCCAGAAACAATGTCTGTGCCTTCTGCACCCAAATAACAAACAGGGAACAGATCTCAGCCATGAGGAAGCAAAGATCTCTGAGCTGTATGAAAAATAAAAAATCTCTGTATTAAGCCCAATATTATACTGTTATTTTGTTTACAAGATTTATGGCATGCTTGCTACCCCACTAAGGCAACTCACAAATGCTGCATCTACTTGGCAATTTGGCTTCATCCATAAAATGGAGTCTCTGTCAGAATCAGAAGCTTAATTTTCAGGATCAAGGAATCCATGTCATAACAGTGTTAAAAGTGTTAAAACACTTTCATGTGGTTAATGGACTCACCCCAGTTGTGCTGGAAAGGGCCTTTAGGTCTGCATTATAAATGCCCCATTTTCTGGTAGTATTTTAAAAAGTTAAAAAAATAAGTGTCTGCTGGACACAGCAGTGCCCATAACACAAACCTTTGTTTGGAGAACACAACTGCCTTTCTGAGACTGATCTGAGCAGGGTCCTGGTGTAGGAACACCAACATGGGTTGAAAATGTCTCTGTGTGGTTGGGATTTTAACAGAAATTTAGAATTTCTATGGAAAGCACAAAATACAGGTGTTGCTGCCTTGTGAATCGATGTAACAGAGGAACTAAAGGAATAACAGTGGGATTCCTTCCTTTTTAACCACTTTGCTGATAAGCCTGCATAAATAATCAACTTTGGTACTGTCTCAGACACTGTGGCTCAATTCTTTTGAACTATCTCAACAGTCTATGCATTTGAGGAGTTTCTCCCATGAACATGAGCCTCTAATGAAGGAGGGAAAAAGGAAAAAATAAACTATAAGATTGTCTCAAAAAGTCAGTCTTTGGCTTAGACTGCCCCAGAAATAAGTCCCACTTGAAATGTGAAAATCTTGATGATTAGTAAATAAAACAACTGAGCACACAGGGCTCCTACAAGCTCAAGAGTGTGTGCACACACAGGCATGCATGAGCACACACGTGGAAAGGGCTTCTGCTCCATCCTTTGTAGGAAACCAGCTGATGACAAATACTTGTAAGCTCTTTAGAAATGTGGTTTCATAGCTCAGTCCTCTGGGGCTTGAGAACTTCGCTCATCACGTCTCTGGGGCATTACACAGTAATCTCTGAAAAAATGCATGCTAGATTAGCTCTGAGGGTATTTCTGATGACTGAAGGCACTGAGGATCTTCACATTTATGTGCCTTGATGAAGAGAGCACCTCTCAGTCAGAAATCCAGCACTCTGGGAGGGGTCAGGAACTTCAGAAAGCAACAGCATCAGTGTACATCTGCCAGAATATCTCAAAGGCAGAAAAACCCACAACCACATCTTTCCACAGGCACATTCAAACAGCTCTATTGGTTCCATCACAGGGCAAGTTCTTACTTCCTACATCTCAGCCTTCCATTGCTGCCTCATGCTGTATTTTTAGCACGTGCTACCATTAGTAGTGGCAGTATGTAGGCAGCTCTGGGGACACATCCCCATCAGCATCCACAGTCCCAGAGCCTTCAATTTCACTCAATTCCTCATTTATGCCCTCCCTCAGCCAGAAGAACTCTGTGTGACCTGCAGCATCCCTGCATCCTCACTGCTGCTGTGTTGTAAAGGTGGTGATGACTAAAGAGAGGGCACCACACAAACCCTGGTAGAGGAACAGCTGACCAGGAGGTAGATGCCAGAGATGTCACTGTGCTTTTATGGTTTCTCCAAGTAATACTATAAAATGCACAGCATTACCCAGTTTAGGTGTATTAAACTAAAGGAACTGCTCCCTGCTGAAAAGTCCTGATAAATAATGTAACTTAGAATCATCGAATGGCCTGGGTGGGAAGGGACATTAAAGCTCAGCTCTTCCACCCTTAGAATTCCTTACTAAGATCTAATCTAAACCTGCCTCCTTCATCTTAAGGCCATTCCCCCTCATAGGCATAACTGAGGCATAATTGTTGCACCATCATACCACAGAAGAGTGACAATTCTATTTTGCTGGTAAAAGCTACCATGACTATTATTCTAAAAGCTGTGCAATTTTACTATGAGACCATATCAATTAGAGGTGGAGTACAACAACTCTGCCTTCTAACCAGTGCAATAATCCACCCCAGGGGAGCTTACTATACATTTAATAGTAGATTTACTCAATATTCTACCAATAGACACTGAAAACTTCAGAAAAATAATGCAATTCATCCTGTTTCTACTGATGTTTCTTCTGTCACATGCCACAGAAATATTTTGACAAATACAAGAATATTTTATAAAGATGAATAAAAGCAATGAACTACAAAATGGTCTTGTTTATGAGAACATCAACATATTATCCTCATTCTTTTGAACGAGAAAAAGCCACAGATCTGTCAGGTTAAGAACATTATCTTCACATTGACAGGAAAATAGATGTAGATGATTGAAAATTTATTTCCCCTATATTAAGAAATAAACCTCAGCACAGCAAAGTTCCTACAGAATAAAAAACCCTCGATGGCTATGAGAAGACAGGCAAAGAAGAGAAGAGTGATGATACAGCTGCCTGCTGCCCCAAAAATGAGTGAGCACCTAAAAACCTTCACGATTTATTATGCACATAGCTGGGGCTCTGAGAAAGCTCTGAGATATTACCTCCAGCCTGTCTCATTAATAGGTTAAATTCTGTTGTTGAAATTGTTTATGTTATGTTTCACCTCTCTCCAGCCAGCTGAACAATGCCCTGTAGAACGCAGAATGAGAAGTGCATGGTTTCGAGTCTGGGACAATCCTTGGCGAGCACATTTAAACTCAACATGAACCTGGGTGCAGTTTAAAAGTCAGGGGATGAGGTGACAATAGAAAGGTTGTTATGGGAAGCACAGGAACAGCACTGCTGAGAGAGGATACAACCCCACCTTCCCACTTAAGAATCAGATACAAAAGAACCATCAAAACTAACACGGGAAGAGCTGTGACAGCAGCCACTTCACATCACATTCCGTGGGCAGATGACACAAACCCCACACATGCAAAACACTAAAATACACAGGCAAGTTCAGTGAGATCAAACTTTTTTTTCTCACACTCTCCAAAGCCATTCTAACATTATTCTGAGCATTACACCATTCATGGTGACAGTGCTCATTGTGGGTTTTTGACACTGGAAGCTCCTCAAGAGGAGGTTCAAAGACCATTTATCAGCAACATACCTTAATGCTACCTATAAACATACATATATATATATATATATATGTATAGTTTGTTCACTCCATCCTTCTGTACACACTGATATTCAAAGGTAAAAAACTGAAAATAAATTGAGAGTGTTACACTGAATACCAGATTTCTGCAACTGGGTTTGATTCCTGACCGTCAGTGGTTGTACAAGGAAAATCAACTTCAAGTTGTATAGTCATATCAGTGGCATTATCACTGAAATTATGGATACCTGATTTTCAGAAATAAAATAATTTACTGGCAGATCTTCAGGCACCAAAGAAATCTGAATTTAACCAAAACACTGATTAACACTTCCAGCACAGTAATTATGCACATGGGCCTGTATTTAGATCTGCCTGCAGATTCCCAGGTATCTCCTTATGCTGAAATTTCCTTTAAAAATATTTCCAATATTTTCCTTTCCAGCAGCTTTGCTCACCCTTTAGTTACTGCCTAGCCTCAGGTGACTTCAGCAGGGTCAGATCAGTACCCCCATGTTCCCATGTGCAATGATTCCTGACATTTTAATTTATATTTACATCTGTATTAACTTTATACATTTAGAAATAAATAAAGTGCAGCTCCTCACCCCTCATATAGCCATCCAGACATATAAAAAAAATTGCAGAGTTGTATTTATGGGTACACACTAAGTCTTAATAACTAAAATAACTAATTGTTCCCAATAATTTCCTCTGGCACGCAGCTGTAGTACTTCTTGCAATCCACTTTATTCATTTGCAGTAATTCATCCCATTCAGAAGACCAGGATTTAAAAATAATATTTAAACAAGGTTGACGATAACAACTAAAAGGTGCCCACAAGAGACATATTTAAATGCTTACTAAATATATTTACCAAAGTCAACAGTGAAGTTTTATTTGGCAATTCTGCATTTTAAAGCTATTGTCTCAATTAGGCCAAAAAGGAGGATACTGCTTATGACTGCAAGTCTCTGCCTGCATTCATTTATTGTTCAGTTCACAGTCTCTGAATACAACACAATCCTCCAACGGAGTCAGCTTTCATAATTCAGCAGTACAAAGTCTGCAAACACATGTAACCTAGATCCATATTTCACAGTGACAGCATATGATAGCAGAATGTGAAGTATTAATGCTAGTGTCACTACAGTCCTACACTCTACTGCACTTTAAGAGAAAGCAGCTGCTGAGATGAAATGTGTGCCAACTGTCTGAAGACAGAAACATAAGAAACATTCCTTCTGTTACAAAGGGAGAGACACACACAAACAGACTTTCTTTTAGACTCAACAAGCACAAAGTTTCTTACTTTTGCCTTTTACGTTTCTATTTCAGAGCCGCTCGCGCGCTGCGGGAGAGACGCGCCGGGGTGGGAGCCCGGCCTGGGCACAGAGCAGCTCGTGAGGCACTGCAGGGCTGGCTGAGGGTGATGCATCTGCACAGGGAACTGCTGGAATGGTGGCACCAATCCGGCACGATTCTCCAGAATCATGGAATCACTGAATCATTCAGGTCGGAAAAGCTCTCTATGATCATCGAGTCCAACCATTTCCCCAGCAAAGCCAAGTCCCCACAAGGCTTTTAAATCCCTCCAGGGATGAGGACTCCACCACTACCCTGGGCAGCCCATGCCAGGGCTGGACAGCCCTTTTGGTGAAGAATTTTCCCTAATATCCAACCTAAACCTTTCCTGATGCAACTTGATTTTGTTCCCTCTCATTCTGTCATTCATTACCTGAGGGAAGAGCCAAACCCTTGCCTGGCTTCACCCTCCTGTCAGGGAGTTGTAGAGAGTGATGAAGTCTCCCCTGAGCCTCCTTTCCTACAGCAGCTCCCTCAGCCACTCCTCATTTACCCAAAAAAACCCAATTCCCACCAAATTCCTGATGAGATATGAGATATAAACATCCAGGATGCTGGTTAGAGATGCTTTAGGACCTCCAGGAATGCTACAGCAGCTTTTCAACAACCAAAGCAGTGAAAGAGTCTCGTGCCTGCAAACATCTTTGTCCTCACCCATCCTTGTGTTGTGCACCTGCTGCTGAGAGCTTTCTTAATTGGACTAAGGGACATGCTACAGAATTGTAAATTGGATTAAAAAGGTGTGTTTTTTAAATCTATTTTCTACATAGAGAGCAGTAGAGAACTTGCTCTCCTTGATTTGTGTCTAGTCCTGGAGCAACACCACCAAATGATCTCCCACACAGTGTATCACCACCTTTTACATCCAGTGCTGCAATAAGAGTGTGACATAATCTGAAACGTTCGGCCGTAATTCACTTAAAAACTACTACAACCTCATTGACCTCCTTATCAAACAATTTATTGTGCATTTACAGACTGGACAATGAAATAGAAGAGGTAAGGTATTAATGGTGACACTATTTGGCAAGCTCATAGCACAGTTCATTCAAAAGGCAATTTTAAAATTGAATGAAGAGGTTTGACTAGGCAATAAAAACAGCCACAATGCCAGTGAACAGTACTTAGGAGGAAAGCCTCTAATTATCCTATTTATAAATCAACAGCAATTTTACTGATGACTTCTTCTCAAACTTGATTAAAATAACTTCAAAAAATTAAAAAATAATCAGATCATATTTATTTTATTAAATTATGATTTTAAAGCGTTATTGATTCCTTTCATAAATGAAAATGATAAAAACTTGAGGACAAGAATGAGACAACATTTTTTAAGAGAAACATTTGTACAACACTCTGCAACATAATTATAGTGCTGCCCTTGGGGAAGGGGATTTTATTTTATAATGAGAATGTTTACACTGTTATGGGGTTCAATCTATCTGGGAGGGAAGGTTAAACTTCTTTCCATTAAAGACAGGCTTATAATGAAAAGCTCTGAAAGGAGAATGGAGTCTAATATAGTAGATGTAATGGCCTATTAAATGATTCACACACACAAAATGAATCAAATTCATTGTATCTTACTGCTCTTTTATGACAAAATTGTTGAAAAAATAAAACTATTGTCAAGATAATTGCATATTACATATACTGTATTACTGTAACTACTATTCTTATTGGGTGACCCAGAGTCTACATTTTAGGGACGTTAATAGGACATTACATTTTAAATACTTTATAGTATTGGAATGTTGCACAGAAATCCCACTTTCACTCTGAAGGCAAAAATCAATTCAGACTTTAAGTCATGCTGCAATTCTGCATCATTCTTTTTCAATTAAGTTTTTGCATACATTCTTTATGATGTCATTTCTACATTCCTGCAACAGATGTTTGTTTATATCCCAATTTACCCAAATGCTGGCATACTAGTCCCTGAATGTAACCTCTACAACCAGCTTGTGTTTCCAAAAACACAGCACAAGAAATGTTTCCTTAAACTTGTCCCCTCAATCTACTGCTGAAATCATCATCACACAGTAATGGACACTGTTCTTACAGGAGCTTGAATATATCAAAAATACCAGAAGAAATTAAATAAAAAGTCATGGTACACCTCTAAAAAAAAAAAAAAATATATATATATATAAGCAAGTCAAAAAATAGGAAACATTTGAGATTTGCATGAAGGACTAAAAATTTTACATTAGATCTATAATATAATATTTTGGCCTACTACTAAGAGCAGTGCAATAATGATGACTGTTCATTAAGGAGCTGGTCTTGCAAATGCACAAAATCTGACAAAATCTGCATGACTGCAGCCAGTCACCCACAGAACTATCCATATATGCTCAGGCACACTTATATTAAACATCAGAAACCTTGGGTTATTATCTTTTTGTTAATAAATAATGCTTCTAAAATACTGGCTGCATTATTTTCACATGTTGGAAAGTATCAGGATGTACCTGTATTATCACAATGCAAGTGAAAGCACAAAAAATACAGGACTGAGAATATTTTGGGTGCTTTTACCCAGTAAATAAAAACACAATCAGCAGGGTTAGAGTGATTTCTGCTCCAGATTAATGGATAAAACTCAGGACAACACAGACAGTAAAAACTTTAAATTTCCAAAGTTTATAAAAGACTTTGCAGGTATTCCAAGACCTTTAAAATACCTCAGAATCTCAAATAATTTCAACTGAATTGAATAAAAAATGAGGCAGAAATTCTAAAGTCACCTGACGTCATTTAGATTTAAAATGGGAGGACAACCTTGCAGAAGTAGATCCTTATATTTTAATGAATAAAGGACTTAAGCATTTAAGCATCAAACGGTTAAGTTAAGCATTTGAAAGCTCACACTCTTTTCTGAGCCTTTTCTAATATTAAGAATATTTCCACATGTTTGTTATTATTTATTATATAGGGGGAGAAGTTTAATTGCTTCTATCCAGCTTCACTGGAGAACCTGCTGAGTGGAACTTAAAAGTCCAACAATTCTCATCTACAACTGTCTATGGAAACTGGCACATTTTAAACATTTCCTAGGCTAACCAAACTCTATGATTTTTTACAATATAACTTAAAGCCTATCTAAAATCTATTTCACAGCACAAGACCATTTTTTAAAACTTTTTAACATAAAAAATTGAGGCAAGAAAAAATATAATTCAAAAATATTTTAATTACAGGAAGGTAGGTGAAGATTTTCAGTTTTGTGTTCCTATTACTAGAATTCAAGGTAACATAAATAATCCAGATTTTACAATCTGAAGTGAGATTATTTCTCCTTCAGGACACATCCTCCTCCAGAAAGCAAGCTCCTAAGCACCAGACAAATGCTACTAAACATAACTGCAATAAAGGAAATTAATCATTCACATCTTGAGGAAGCCAGGATAAGAATGTAAGAAATTAAACCAAAGAATTTTCAGGAAGAAAAGTGGTGGAATAAAGAGCAATTGAGCAACCTGGTGCAGTGGCAGGTGTCCCTGCCCATGGTAGGTGGATGAAATGAGCTGATCTTTTAAGTGCCTTTCAACCCAAACCATTCTGTGACTTTATGAACTCACCCTGCTTATAAAAGTAAGATACCTTGAGGAGAACAAGTCTTACCTATGAACAAGATTCTTTCCTATTAAAATTAACAAAGTAACCACCCACACCTATGTGATACATAAAGAGATGGAGAAATTACCAATGTAGAAGGTGGCAAAACATGAACAAAAAACGGCTGTTGAGGCCAAAATTCATCTCTTTTCCAAAGGTTCAGTCAGGACTGGAGTGGGGAATCTGAAAGGCAGCTCAATAGACAGAGAATATGAAACTGAGAAATCAGCCCATTAAATAACTGGACTACTAATTTACCACGGAGGAGCCACTCCAAGACAGTTCCTAGTGGGGATCAATGTCAGACAAGGCAGATTGGCTTGGAAGGATGCTCTGAGTAGTTTCACATTGCAAGACTACAGGCCTCAGCTACTCTTCTTGGAGAGAAATAATGCCAATAACAGACATTATCCAGCAGACGGTTTTCAACTGAGGAATTCAAGACTGTGTGTATGTGGGATGAACACTCATTCAACAACCTCTAGCAGAGAAGGTCCATCAAATCAGCCACTTATTTTCTCCTTCTCCTTGTATCTGCTTCCAAAACCTTCCATCTCTCTTTATTACAACTTCATTACCTCAACTTCAGGCATCCCCATTACTGCACTGGAATAATGCTGACACACCAAACTTGTTTATTGTTGCCCACAGCTATGCAGGAGGATGAGCTGCACATCCTCCCCAGTCATTGCGTTTGAGTATCTCCACTTCCCCAACAACTGCTCTGTGGATACTGTGATTCTCTACATCAACAGGAGTATCATGCCAATTCAAAAAAGGTTAAAAGAGAGAAAAGTAAATACCAGAGCTTGGACCTCTGAAGACATTGAAGTGTTCAAGTCAAATTTCATATATCCAAACAAAGCATCTTCATCATTGTGAGGCATCCTCCTAGTTAGCATTCACTTTAGGAATTCCAAGTTAACAAATGCTCTCCATTTTTTCCTCAAGGAAAATCCATTTGTTTTCTTTATAGTAGGTCTTTTAAAAGGGAGTCATAACTGATGGATTACAACATGTTCCTACCTTTTCAATCTGAATTTCATAAGAATAAAATAAACCACAAATGAAAGTGCTTGTACCAGGCACGTTGAACCTTTCTTCTTCTATTAGCATATCAGTCTGCAATCATAACTAGATCAATAGCAAAGATATCTGCTTAAAAGAGCACCATGCTTTCTTTTGTCAGAAATTCATTACTTTTTATTAGGGTCATTGCTTGAAAACTTCAAAACACCATATGGACCTAATTGTGGTTTATTTTGGCAAAAAGGAAGACACTGTAGAACAATTGAGGCATTACATTCTACAATTCCATTACTTTCATCCCTCTCCGTTTTATTACTGTGTCATTAAAGGCAACTTGAGTGAGCGAAGAATTATAGTGTCATGTGTACGGGCTAGTAGATTAATAACAAAACACACTCAAGTTTAAAGGTATCTAACAGCTGTTTTCATTATTTTGTGTAAATACGCTTGAAGCATATCTATCTGATTAGTGGATAGAGTGCTCTTCTCTGTCACATGCCATGGGCACTGCTATGTGCAAGTAATCAAAGTGCTCGGAAAATGAGTTTACATTGTTCACTGCTGAAATACACAAATGTCAGAAAGTGACTGCGCATCAAAGCTTAGGCAAATCAGCTGCTGCAAACAAACAGACTCCAATGCACATTGCAGCTTTAAACATTCCTCTGCAGCACAATGAGTGAGCAGGACTTATTGCCAGCCCAAATGAAGTGATGCTTCTGGAATAATAAGTCGCCAACGTATAGATGTGCTGGCAAGTCCAGCACTGGGTACCACTGAAAAGAGCTCAGCTGCTTCCAGAACCAGAGATACAATGGTTTACTGTCATAAATATGTCCTGATATCAGGCAACTTTGTGGATCTCACACAACGTCTCAGTAGAAAACAAAAAAAAAAAATTTCTTTACCTTTAACATTTCTAAGCATTTTTTTAAATTTTTCATCGTGACTCTTTTACCAGGAACGCTTTCAGCTGATTCCTCCACTTATTGGCAACAAAAAGACAACAAGTTTAGGCACACAAAAAGGGTGCAATCCTCTCTTTTCCATATATAGTCACATCACTCAAGATGGATAATTCAAACTCAGATGGCAGATAACACAAGTGAACTCTGAATCCAAGAGACGTGCGATGAAGTTTGAGGAAGGACAGATAAAATTTCAGTCACTGAAAGGAATTACTGCATAAAAAGCTCTTCTTTCTGTCCTCCATTTGCTCCTAGCACAGATTGAGGCAGTTTGAGTATTAAAACTGCTCTACACAAGGATAAAAGTGAAAGCGCCCTACAGACTCATCAAATAAGAAAGTTAAAATAACTCATTCTGACTCCAATGAGCTCAATGGAATAATTTTATCCAAATGCTTCAGTGAGCAAAAGTAAACTGAGGCAAAAGAGAGAAGGATGCTTAGAGAGCCACAAAGACTCAAACATTTTGCCTGGCAATGGTTTTTACTGAGGCACATCTCACTTAGTGCTTTCCCAAATCCCTGTGGTTGTCAATCCTTTGGCACCACTTCTAGTTGTCCTCTGAGGGATGTCCAGGCTTCCAAAAAACAACACCATCCATGAATTTGTTGACATCCCACCCCATTAAGAGTTCCAGAGCAGGCTGGATGAGGCTTGGAGCAACCTGGTCTAGTGGAAGATGTTCCTGCCCATGGCAGGGGGTTGGAACCAGATGGTCTTTAGGGCCTCTGTCAACCCAAACCATTCCAGGATTTTATGATCCTAAGAGTGATGCCTCAAAAAACCCCTTGTTGCAAAGGCAGAGAAGAGGAGGGACAAAAAGCACTGGCCATGATGTGGTTTTCTTCAAAAGCACTAAAACGTCCAGATGAACCCAGTACAGTCAGACAAAAACACTCCCTCACTTCTTTTCCCTTCCCACAATGGTCATTATGAATCCAACCAATAAAAATTCAGCCCATCCTGAATACAGTCAGAGGCTGGACAGACCAGCTGGATGAACCTTGCAGGACACTGCTCGTTTATGAAACACGTGATTAATGATCTACACGACCAACACTGTGCAGAACACAAGAACACAGAACAGGCTGGGCTGCTGTGTCTTGTACAGATGCTGAGAACTCAGGATCTCCTTCATGGACCAGTTCAGATCTCAAGACTGAAGTCACCAAGTGACCAGCTCATTGTCCATCTTTTTTCGCCTTCATTTTGGGGATACCATCACAACACACATCTGCAGCTGCCTGGCACTACTCCTATATTGTTTAACCAATTATTCTATGAATTTATCAAACTTGCATTTCAATAGTGTTTCAACAGTCATTTCACAACTGAATGTGTCTCTGGAAAATAAAAATCAAACCAAGCAACCACCCTCCACACCCATTTTTTCACTTCCAGTCTCAGTCATTTAATAATGACCAATTTATACCTAGTGGATGTTGTAAGGATTATCCTGAAACTTAAATAATTCCTCCTCTTTCATAGCATTTATCCTCTGACTGTATTTATAAAGATTAACATATATCCCCTTCTCAACCTTTATTTTGCTAGGACAAGTGAACCATACTCTTTTAATCTGCTCTTATAATACAGATTCCCTAATCATCCTAGCAGCAATTCTCTACACCTGTTTCACAGTTTAAATTAATCTTTCTTGAGCATGGGTGACCAGAACAACATACATTTTTTTTTTCAGTACTTTACACAGACAAATCAATCTGTACATTTAAAATATCTTTTATATGGTATATTAGATTCAAATACACTAAAAAAAAAATATATATATATATATATATATATGTATGTATATAAGCTACAGTGCAGCTACTTAGCTGCACTAAATGTCAGCACATTTGTGGCAATACCTGCACAGCCACAAACACTGGTCCACTTTTAGCACATCAAAGTGACCAAAGGAAGGAAGATCTGCTTCTTTCTTTATTTAACACCTGTGAGAACCATCAGTTGCAGATGGAAAATGTTTAAGAGTTCAAAGGAGAACACGGCTGTGAATAGCTTGGGGATTTTTTGAGTGTCAGTCATAGAACTGAAGATATAATCCTGTTGCAGAACATTCATGATGAATATTCTGCCATGGAGAAGGGAACACACCTGAAATCAAATCCATTCTGGAGAAATTAAATCTGAGGCTCTTCAACTGCTGCAGAACCTGTGACCTGTGAAGAGACCTGTGGCTTCCGGACAAAAAGAGTTGATAAGGAAGCACAAGTGGAAAGATGAGGGTTCTGGTGGTGAGACATCATACAACACTAAGATGATCTAAAGTCTCTTCCAGCTCAAGGATTTCCATGATTCTATGGAATCATTACTCCCATGGCTGGTTGGGCAGCAATGAAAATAGAGAGGATGTGGTCTGATGATGAGTCCAGGGTTGTGTGAGGGAAAGAAATACACACAGCAGGTCATGGATGGACAAGGCCCAGCTTTCTGCAAGCCTGACCTGAGCACTACATAGGAGCCATCTTAAAGGAAAATGGCACCATTTTATGAGGAATCCACTCTAAAATTTACCACAAATTGGATAATTCAACTTAATACCTAATTCCTTCTTCCTGGCTGTTGTTACTGCCTGTAACTTTGTTTGAAAATAATGAACTGAACATAATGGGACCTTATTTGTACCAAAGCCACTCTGCAACAGGTAAGTGTTTCTCAACAAAAAATGTCCCATTACGCAGGAGTAGAACAAGATGATCTTTCAGGCTCCTTCCAATCTAAACCATTCTAAGATAAGAGGCTGGGAAAACAGTCCTGGACTTGTATCTCCCACAGTTCTTCCACAAAGCGTCCCTATGACTTGGTGTTTGTAAGCCCAGGACTGATGAAGCCTCATTACCATTTAGAGATGCATCTTTTCCATAGTAAAGCAGAACAGCCTCCTACCTTAAAAGCACTTCTGGCACATTTACGTTGGGATTTTCATATTTTTAAATGTATGCTATCTGAATTATTTAAAGGGAAGAAGAGGAGGATTATTTCATCTGGGAGTCACAACTGAGCAGGGGGAATGTCCAAAATATAAAATATTAAGTATTTGCAAATGCAAAAAAAAAAAAAAAAAAAAAAAATAAAAACCCAAACCAAAAAACCTAACTAGATTAAAACACTCCTTGAGCAACAAAGAAATTATCTGTGATTTGGCAAAATTAAAAATCATTTAACTTCATCCCATTTGGTTTGGTATAAATAAAACATCTGCATTAAGTTGTTCTTACACATTACATAAAGGTCATCTCCATAGGAGTGGAGAGCTATGCTCCAAGTTTCCTCTCCAATATGTGATTTTATGGATTCCATCCTGCAATTTTTGTTCGCTTATTCTCTATAATTTCTATAGAGCATCTTCATATCTTCCCCACTGACACTTCCATCTGACGGTACCTCTGACTGTAACTGGAATGGGGTGTCTGCAATCTTGCACACAACAGTGCTTGAAGCAGATCCAACATACATAAAGTTTCAGTCTCACATTTAATAACAATTTGCAAGGCAATCTATTCCACCACACTTTTGGAAGGTGCTGTTTGTTTGGGTTTTGGTTGGTTTAGCTTTTTTCTCCCCAAATTAATGCTGCATTCGAGATGAAATGTGGCTTTTTCTAAAGGTACTGTCACTCCCCTACAACTGGGAACAGAGGTTCTTTCATCCTTTCAAAACTGATTTCTGATATTTTATATTCTTAGTGAAGAATCTTTAAAAACTCACATGTCCCTTCTTATTCTTTACATTTTCTGCAAAATTTTTAGCACAATACCTGTTTTCTTTTATACTATATTTCAAGTACCCAGCATATTTAAACAATAAGGTTCTGTCATTGCCTCATGTAGCAACTAAGAAAATAAGATGCCCAACACAACTGCCTCCCTCTCTGTTACAATCTTGTAAGCATGAAATCCTTTTAAAGGAAAAAAAAAATCCACCTTCACTTCCATGCAATATTCATGAATTTCATAATAAAAAAATATGAAATTGTTCAAACGTTGAAGGGCAGTATTTTGAAATGCAAAATCCAGCAGGGACAGCCTTGTGTATAAAAACCATCTTTCACACATGCAAATGATTTAAGTTCCTATGGATTGAAAGGGACCTGGACACAGCCAGACCACTCAATATCCAGAATTAGCTTTGTGCCACCTTTTTCCTTTTTCTACCCCTGTTAACATTGTATTCCCACCAAAAGCCCTCAGTTCCCCCTGACTGCAGGTAAAATGAGGGTACTTAGTACTTTGCAGGATTCTATCATTAAGCAACAGCTTTTTTCCACTTTGGATAAAAGAAGAAAAAAAAAACCACAAACAAACCCACAGCTTTATTTTAAGTCTGCTGTGACAATTTTAACCAATTAAATTTAAATTTCACTGATTGTTATGACAACAATTTGATGCGAACACTGAAAATATTTCATGTCTCAACCATCCTGAATGGGAATGATGCTTAACCCCAGCACTCAGGAGAAAGACTCTGAAAGGAGAAGAAAAAACAGAGAATTGAGGTAGGAAGGTGAAGAAAGCCCCCACAAGGACTTGTGTTTATGTTGCTTTAAAAAAGGTAACATATATTTATACTAAATCGATTAAAACTTCTAGTAGCGTGGAAACTAAAGTAGGATTATTATTTTTTTTTAATTCTGAGTAAGTACAGCTGCAGGAGTGTATTCCAGATGGAATCCCAGAAGACTGAGGAGCACCATCCATACCAGTTGCTGATGAAGGTGTCATTTTCAACCCTTCTCCCATGACATCCTTCAACTCCAAATGCCCACATTTATTACAGCAAGGTAGGCTATTCTCTTCCCAAGTTGCAGAGAAATTATTATGCATGGAAGTGCATAATAATCCAGTCCAGTCGTGACTCTACCACTGACTTCCCACATGAATATGCACGAATCAATTAAACCTCTGAATGCATCCATTTCCTCCTCGAGTAGTAATGATAATAATAATAATAGCTGCCCATTGTATAGGGCACTGCATGCAATATTTTTAATGCCTGCTAATGAAATGTGCTATTAATTATTAGGATGTGGTTTGTTTTTTGAAAGCCAAGCACCAGCACGTCTCAACTGTGTATTCAAAGTGACACAACTTGAATACTTCTGAAAAACTGCCTATGGGAAAGTATTGTGGAAAATCCTCCTTAAAAAGCAAATGGTATTTAAATCAGTATGAGAACTTGTAGCTCTCACCAGCTCTGCATCAGAGAAATTTGCAGCTAAGGGGTTAATCAGATTAGATGGGAGTGGTTATAGGCTCAGTGCCACAGGTTTTGCCCTTTGTGGCTTCTCACATCCCAGACTTGGAAAATATGAGCTGTGATACTGAGAAAGGTAAGAAGCCAGCACAGCCCCATAGTGATAAATGAGTTTGCATCATCTGTCATTAGAACTTCCTGCCAACAGGGTCATTCCCTATTAAATTACCACTTGTCAATGTTTAAAATACTGATTGATAAATGACTGTGCCAAAACTGATAACACGACAGCTTTTATTTTCTAATATTCTTGGTTACCACATTCTGCTACTTCAAGATACAGATATAGTAGGGCTTTTTCCAAGTACTTTAGTGAAAGACAATTTAATCTAATACAAAACTAACAGGTACTGTATAACGATTGGTCCTGATATACATTACATACTATTCTTCTTGCCAAAATAAACCTACTGGTGATTTAGCGATATGGGTAGATCCAAGTTTCACATTTCATCAAATGCTAGTAATCTGTTTTATCAATATAAACTGCATTTTAATGAAAAAATTCTTTTCTTCAGTACACTTCACTTTTAACTCCCTAGAGTATGATAATTCGTTCACGCTGTAGAACAAGAATGTTTTACAAGACCTTAACTCTCCAGAGAAATTTCTCTGTAAATACAAAAAGCAAATTTTATGGGAATGTGTTGTATGCAACATGAGCAGTACCCAACATAATAAAAAAGTGGGTTGCACAGAGAATTCTGCTTAAGTATCCTTGTGAGCTATTGTGAGCCTAAATGGTTATTATGATAGCATTTAGAGGAATACCTATACGACAGATAAAAGAGAGTCAGTAAAACTATTTTTGTCCCTGAATAGATAAAAAAGAAATTACTTTTTAGCAAGTTTTGCAGAATGAATACATCCCAGCAGACTCTTCAGCCAGGCCCTTCTCTAGGAGAGCACTCTCATTCTGATGCTGCTGGAGTGGCCTGGGGATAAATATTCTGGGGATAAAACTGGCATGTTCTGCCGGGAAGACAAGGCTGGGGTAACAGCTCTTCCATGATCCACAGGGAGAATGGAAACTCCTATATCATCCAGAACAGCACAGGTGAGTGTGTGGAGGAAGCACCATGTGAGAAAATATCACTGGAAATTAAAGTGTCCTTCACTGAACCACATAAACTCTCACTGCAAGTGCAGCTACCTGAGTTAGCACTAATCCCAGAGGGGCAGGAGGAACCACTCCACTGCCAACAGCTCCACAATGGAAAAATTCCATTTTTTTCCCCTTTTGAGCCCACACTGCACATTCCTCCCAACAAGGGCTGTGTCCCAGATCCTGGTAGCATCCCTCATGCTCACTGTGTAACTCTCAGCGTGCCAACACCCATCCTCAAACCCCGCTTGCGGCAGGTGAGGAGCAAAGACATTCTGGGGAGCAATTTCCATCCCCCAGCTCTTCAGCAGCAAGCCCCAAGGTAGGAGCAGTCTACTGGCACTTTCTAATTATGCTAATGACCCATAAACCGTGGTGGCAGCGAGGCTGTGCCATTGGAGAGGGCACAGAGCACCATGGAGATGCCCGAGCCACCACCAAAGGCAGAGGGTACCCCCAGTACCAGAGTCACTGTCATTAGCACTCCACCCAAGCTAATACAAACTATTTCACTGGAAGGTTAATTAGCCAAAAACTGCTCTCCTAAGCTATCTATGGCTTCCCACATGCAAGACAGCTCACTATGGCTCACATGGGTACCACTGCTGAGCAGCTTTCCCTGCAACACAGAAATGTCCCCCATGCCCATCCATAGCTCTGGGCTCCTGTGAGTTCAAGTCTCTCCTTGCTCACTGACATCTGCATTTTTCCAGTTAAGTTCAGCCCTGCAAACCTGATCCAAGTGATGCAATTAATTTATTTAATTTTTTTTTTACTTCCCCAAAACAGGCTCCTCCACACACTTTTCAGCACAAGAGATATTGCAAGTGTCTTTTAAAAACTTCTGCTTTACTCAGGAACTCCCTTGACTGGCCCTAAAATACTCTCTGAATTGGCAAATTCTGCCTCTCTCACACTATAACTAAAAAAATGTAAGCCCAAATGGTTGAGAATGTCCTGTTAACTGTACTAAGTTATAAAAGCAAATGAAGAAACAAGTCTGAAATCTTTAACTCTACTTCAAAATGAGCAATGCAAATAGTACAAGATACTCACTAACAAGTTCCACTTTAAAAAAACAGCAGTTTTTATTTTCTGCTGTAATCCTCATACTCTCATGTTTCTTTTATATTATTCCACCTCAGTCCAATGTGAATTTTGAGCTCTTAGGAACCTTACTTCATTCTTGCTTATAAAAACATCTTCCTTTCTTACCACAGTGTGGTAACAATAAAGATATACTACAATCAGAGGAATAGTAATAATAACCAAAATCTAAATTGAAATTTTCATTGGAATGAATTCCAAGGAGTACCTAATCTGACCCTGCTTTGCAAACTACCACTGACAGACAATGTGGGCACAGATGGGACGAGAGAATTCCCATAAAATCATAGAATCATGGAATGGTTTGTGCTGGATGGGGGCTTAAAGATCATCTAGATCTGCCAAAGGCAGAGACACCTTCTACTAGACCAGGATAATGGTCCAGTGGATATCCAAATACCAACGAAGATCTTGCAGAAGTTTCCAGAGGGCTCTGCTGGCATCAGTCAAAAGGGAATTTCTTCCCTGACCATCATTTTACAGTGCAAAAATGGAAGAAGATTATATCAAAATAGACTCCATTGATCATAAAGTGAAAAAAAAATTGGATTTTATTTATGTTACAATAGAAAAGACAGTAAAATGAAGTCAATGGCCAGGTAAGTGTGAATTACAATGTATTTAACTCTCTGCTATAAACCCCCAGTCTGATACTCAGCCACTGCTCTCCAACCCTTGCAATACCAATGCACTGTGCAGGGACAGCCTGAACTCAGAAGGGTTTTTGTCTTGAAGCTTAGAAATACTCTGATATTTATTCCCACATCATATCCTTCACCAGAATGGACAAAGAGCAGAATTCAAGGCAGAAATCATATGGGGTGGGTATACACAGAGCAGCCTTGGCACAACAGGATAGAATATGGAAGCCAGTCATTGTCAGAACCAGAAAACAGGAGGATTAGATCAGTAAATATCTTATTCTGTCAAATCCTCAAATCCTTTCATCTTTTCTCACTGTCAGATAAGGACCACAGTCTGCTGGGTTTGCTCTGGGAGCACTAACATGAGTCCTAATGACAAACATTTATTTAAAAAAGATTCTTTATAAAAAAGCATCAACAACTTCCCCTCAGAAGTAGAAAAGCCCATTAGAGGCCCATTTGAAATATTTAAATACACACTACAAATTATAGTGGTGCCTCTCAGAGTATCCACAAGTGTTTCCTAGGATATCTTTCATCATTATACCTCCCTTCTTAAGTGATCATTTACTATGCTGCTTGTGCTGTTTGTGGCCATCACCTACAGTAATTACATTAAAAGGTAGATATTTCACAGGATTAACTCCTGTGACATGATCCTTCATTACACTGGTTTTGATCAAGGCTCAGATGTATTTTATTTTGCCCTACAACTGCAATATTAATCTAAAATAATCTTAAAAAGCTCCCCATCACACAAGTGAGGATGATTTCTCAGATCACCTCTCTCTCCCCAATCCAAAGGTAGATTATGTTTCAGACAAGAACACACACTGAGACATTCACACGCAAAATTAAAGAGGTCAAAATAAAAAAATAAAAAACCCACCCTGGTTATTTTGCCTTCAGAATTTTTAAATATTTTCCCAACATCTCAGCAAAATTATGCATTTTAAAAAGACTGCAGGCACTGAAATGATTGTCAGTCATGCAAATAATCACTTACTTACACTGTATGAGTTTGGTTTGGATAAAGCAAATTACCATTTGAAAATAACTTGAAAAACACTCTGGGCTAAGAGCTTGCTTTATAAATTTTAGCTTGGCCACAATTTTTCTTAACCTTTTTCTCCTCAATCTCCATTCAGTCACTATACTCATACAATCCAAATTTACAAAACCAGCTTTGAATTGCCACAGGTGCATTCAACTTTATGTAAAATACGTAAAGAAAAAGTAAATTTTGGCTGCAGCTGAAGGTCAAAACCCAAAGAACTTCAGAGTCAGGCAGTAGCAGCCTTTTCTTCAGATTTTTTCCTGTTGTCTTGATATTGGACTATAAACACTGCAGATTTTATATCTAAACTAGCTGTTGAATAAAATATATATTATAGAGTTGACATTAATTTTTGTTTCTAATCAGTCTGCTCTGAAAGTTTTACTGTCACATAGTTGTTTATGTACATCTTAATCTTGAATCATCGCTGTTGAAAATAGATTTCTAATATAATCCCAAGTGCAGTGACCACAATAAAAAGGGAAAGGTGTCCTGCCTAGTGAGATGGGATTTAACATGAGAGCAGGACTCTAAAGGAGCACACAGAGAGGTGTGAGATCTTCCTGCTGTACCAGTTTAGGTAGCACGCTCATGGTTTTACCCACCTAATCACCTCCTGCTCTGGACAAACGAGCGCTGTGTGCATGATGACTTCAGCCCAATTTGTCAGATCTTGTCTGACCCCATCTGCCAGGGCTGACAAGTCCAGAAGAGCTGATGTAATACACGAGACAGGGTTATCATAACTTCATCTCCGAAACTAGGGCTGGGCCACATGATTCCTAAGGAATGCCAAAACCCCCAGAGCCTCTGGAACTGGCTCCACATCAAATATGCTGAGCACCCACAGCATTCCCTGTGCTCAAAAGCTCTGGACTCTAAGAGGGAATAGTAGATCCTCAGAGATATACAGGTACTGAACTATGCTGCCATCCAGGCAGCCAAGTCCCTAAGAAACACTGGAGCAGTTTAACCCACTTGTCAAAAACAGATGTTTAAAGATTTAACTTTAGACATTGATTTGCATCAGTATTTTAGAATACAAAGTTTTCCAAGACACTAAAACTCAAACCTTGCAGTTTGAGTAGATCAGCAAGTGCACGACCTCAGCTCCTGCACTAAAAATTTCTCTACTTCAAACTACCACACATGTATATTTAGCCTTTGAAATAACTCTAAGTACAGGCTGGTCAGGGACAAAGATCTCAAAGTGTGGCCAGAACTTATTATCAGATCAAAAGGCGGGCTCTTGCAAAGTCATTGCAGTGCTTCCCATCCTCATTTCAGCAAAAAAAACCTACCCAGCATGGTGTGGGGTTTAAGAGCATAATCAAATTGCAGAATCACACTCTATTTAGTGCTGGTCCCACTGAAGCAAAGTTCCTGTTCGGTGGGAGGAGAGTCCCTTATAACAGGAAAAACAATTGTGCCAGGTTTAATCAAAAGTGAGAAGGATCCTGTGAATGTTCCCTTGGAGCCACATAACCCAGTGCTAATTTCAAGGCGGGCTCTGAAGGAGGGCAATAAAAATCGTCCTTCAGAGTAACCGAGGAGGAGCGAGGAGCAGCTCCTGCTGCAGCAAATGCCAACATCTGCAGGGCTGCTCCCTGCCACGGGAACGCTGCTGCCCACTGGAAACACACTCAAAGAGGGAGGGGAGGGATGAAGCAGCTCCTTGGCTGCAGGCTTATCGCTTTCACTGTTCTCCAGCATTTCTGTCTCCTCCTTGACCTCCCCTGCACAAATATGCACAGAGCTGAGGTGTTGGAACCTCATTACTGAGGATTTTAGACTTGCTGTGCTAACAAACACTGCCCACCAAGAAAACACTACATTTAACCTAAAACCATAAAGAAAACTTCCAAATTTGAATAATAAAACTAAAAATGTAAGTGTGTAATTTAAATAAAAATATGTAGTATCACATAGTAAAAAAACTCAGAATTTAAAGCTTTAAAATATAATATTACTGTAATAATAATATATTAATATTATAATTAATATATTAATTATATTAACAGTCCCTTCCAATAATATATTATAATGCTAATATTATAATAACAATATATTATATTATATAGTATATAGTATATATTATATAATATTATATAATATAGTATGATATATGATATGATATGATATGATATATAATATAATATAATATAATATAATATAATATAATATAATATATTATATATAATAAAAACAAAATAAGTTTTAAAACAAAAACTAAAACTTCTTCACCTTCTTCTTCATAAAGGTAAGTAATATAATATAATTTAATTTTAAGATCCACAAGTTGTTAATTACTAAGTTAAAAATAAAAATAATTTAAGTGTTGCTTCTTAATTAAACAATTTGTCCTTAAAAAACCTTATAAAGAAAAAAATACAACTCCATTTTTTATTAAAATAAAATACTATAAAACTCACAGTTTAGAACACTGTAATATAAATAAAAACTAAAAACATCTAAATCCAAACAAAAAATACTATCTCCCACATTTAATCCCAACCCTAACAAAAAAAAACCCAAAACTCATCACTGAGGAGCTGGAACTCCTGGAAGGCTGAAACAAGTGGGAAATCACTGAAACAAGTGGGAAATCACTCATCCTGAACAGTGCAAGTTTGCACGACAGGCACTGAGGACAGGCTTGGCTGCCTCTATAGCCTCTGATTATTGAAATACATTTATCAATTAGGGGGTTTTGCATATTATCAAACTCATTCATTAACGATGCTTTAGCTGATTAGTTAGAACGTCACCATAAATACAGAGTTTTGACAGGCTGGAGGCAATTTATGACGTGGAAAATGTACTGACCTGCTCACATCAGGAAACCTGACTGGAAAATAAAGAACTTGGCACTTTGGTCTGATTATTTTTTCCAAATCCTTAGGTCTGTGGTCAGGAATCAGCTTCATAAATTTTCCAATGGATTTAAGAAAGGATTCCATATTAAAAGCAGAGTTGAACACCACAACATCAGCAACCAAACTGTAAAAAGCGGTGAAGATTAATGAACATATTGCTGGCACAAAAGGAACAGGATTATTCTACAGGCAAAGGAAATAGGATACATGTTCTCATAAACAAGCAAAAGGTGCAAGTGGATTCTAATTAAAATCAGCCTTTTCACATGAATTAGGAGTATCACAAGTACCTTAATCAGAAATGTCTTAATTTCTCTCTATTCACCCTTTAAAAACATGTTTAACCTTTTTTAACTAATAATAAATTACTATTATTAATCTAAAGGAGCACATCTATTCTAGCTGTGGAGTTTTGTTCATAAAATGGTAAATACAGTGTTACTATCATCATCTCTCAGAAGCATTTTAAACAGATAAGGCTCACTGTAATCTGACTTTTGTAGAATTTAAGTTGGAAGAAAATTAAAATTCCTCAGAAATACTTTTTATTGAAGGACAACTTACCTTTGGTTAACCTACCTTCAACTGATCATGTGTGTCAGGCAGCAGAACACTAAGGAAATGGATTGTTATTTTACCTATGCAAATGTAATCCTGATTAAGAGTATATCCTCTATACATATAAAAATAAAAAGCATACAATATCCACCCCTCTCAAAAAAAGTTTCAAAAGAATTGGCATATAAATGTAATGTTTTATTTCTACTGCTGTGTTTTAAATCAATCAGATCAATAATTTTAAGATGGAGTTCAATGATAATGCAGGTATTATTTCTCCACTCTTAGAGTTAGTCGGGAGAAAATAAGCAGCTATAAAAAACCTGAAGGATCTGGAAGTTTATCCTGGCAGTGCTGCCACAACCTGAGCTACACCAACACACACAGCACTCACTGAGGTAAGAAATGCTTTATGGCCAGTTGGTTTTCTCAATATGTTATATATTGTAATACAGACCTACAGGTCAGAAGATACATTGAGGACATGTGTTCATAAGTCACAGGGCTGGTGAAAAGTATATTTGAGGTGAGAGGCTGTCATTCATCCTCTCTGCATCTTTCTGCTGCCTGGTCAAGAAAGAGAACTGACACTGCTCACCAAAGCAGCAGGAGTCAGCAGGAAAAGCAAAGAAACTCCAACATTAGAGAGAAATAATCCTTTTCAAGCTGGCTGCAGGAGCTGAAATGCTTTCTGGCATTTTACCCTCTTGCCCACCTATGGTTTTTAACCCGTTGGAAGCCTCGGTTTGAACAGAAGTCATCTTTTCTGCACTGATTTACAGATGACACGAGACAGGGACCTGACACATTTCTTTGCTGCTCTCTGACACACAGCAAAAGCTCCAACAACATCATCTCACCTTCTCTCATGCATGAACTGCCCTAGCTCCTTCCTGCAGGCTCTGCAAACCAGGGGCAACTTAGAAAGATTAACTCCTTAGAAACATCAGAATTCTGATTTTTTTAATGATCCAAAGCACCAACCTGAAGGTACAAAGTGCTCTAATTTTTTACACTGTGCATAATAGTGGAAAGGTACATTTTCCCCATCTCTAACATATTTGGAAGATGAAAAGATGGCATCTCTTTGCAGATGACCACTGGAGTGTGAAGAATAATAAGAGGACACGGCTCCAATTTTCTGTTACATTGAGGTTTCAGCAGAACAGAAATGGGAGATAAATGTTATGTAACTACACGTAGAAGATAATGGAGGCTGAAGAAGACAGAATGGAGCATCTTTTCCCCCATCCCTGGAAGTGTCCAAAGCCAGGCTGGATGGGCTTGGAGAAACCTGGGATAGTGGAAGGTGTCCTGCCCATGGCAGGGGGTGGAATGAGGTGGGCTTGAGAGTTCCCTCCAACCCAAACCATTCTATGATCCACAAAAATCATCTTTATCTAATCAGAAAAGATATTTAAAATTAATATTTTAAGGACAAACATTTGTCAGTTTACAACAGATGCATGAAAAATAACTACCACAATAAAGCAAAATATATATACAACAAAATACTCCTTTCCTAGTGCCAGAAAACACTTCCTTTTGTTAGAACATCTGAAAATGGCTGCTACTGTTTTCAAAAGATTTTTCACTCCACTTTCCCATCTTTACAGCTCAGTAAGTGAAACATGTTGCAAACACTGTGGCAGAGGCAGCTGCAGAATGGCCAGAGCATACACAGATCATTAATTGAGAAATTTCAACATAACTGCCTTAGATTATAAAGATGCAAAAGCTTAACTTGCACCTTAAAATGCTCAAGCCCTATTCTTTATAATTCTTCCACCAAGAGAGGTGAGAAAGATCATGGAAATGAATTTATTTCAGTTGAAAACAAGTGAGTTTTGCCATTTCACTTAGGTCTGCGCAGTGCCTAACCACAAAGCTTTTCAGTGGTGCTGTTATTAACTTCTTTCATTAACTCAGATTTGAGAAATACATTTGGTTTTAGCAACAATAAAGGACCACAGCCTTTAAAACGTCTGGGTATTTTAGCACTGCACAATTTCTGAATACTAGATGAAAGAAATATAAGGATTTATCTGGTATGTTTACTGCCCTCTCTTCACAGGAAAAGTGCTGCAGTACATTTTAATTTCTGTTTATTTCCCTAAAACCCTCTCCATAATTTCAGCTGGATGCAGTAAAAGCCATGGCCAAGCACGAGCTGAGTAGCTGCAGCTTTGTGAAGCATCCATGAAACAAAGCACCACTTTCAGCCAAGGCACAGGTCAGAAATCCCACCAACAACGGGTACAACATGGCAGCATTGGTGGACTTTATACAATATATTGAGATGATTGTTTAGAGCAAAGTGGTTCAGCCACACTGATTTTATCAAGCTCTCCTCAGAACTCTGCTGGTACCTCAGTTTGGTACAGGGTCATCCTTTATAGAACCACAGAATAACCTGGGTTGGAAGGGCTCTAAAAGCTCAACCAGTGCCACCCCCTGCCATGGGATATCTTCCTCTATCCCAGATTACTCCAAGCCTCATCCAATCTGGCCTTGGACACTGCCAGGGATCCAGGGCCAGCCACAGCTTCTCTGGGCAACCTGTGCCAGGGCCTCACTGCCCCAACAGGGAAGAGTTTCTTCCTAAAATCCTATCTAAACCTTTCTCTTTCCATTTGAGGTTGATCCCCCGTTTCCTGCCACCACATGGTCTTGTAAAACATTAATACAAAATAATTAATACCCAAAACAATCAATACAAAATAAAAATAGAAAAATAATTCATACAAAAAAAAAAGTATATGCAGAAGGACTCCTCGGGGTTACAATGCTGTAGACAGCAGGACACCTTAAATAACGAGGAGCAGTGCGAGCCACACCTACCATGAAAGAATTTGGTTGTATCCATACTGAAAATCCCTTTCCTGGCATTTCTGGACAGGATATGCCAATTGGTTCTCATGGAAGTAGAGGACCTTTTTCAATTTGCCAAGGTCAGGGCGGAGGGCGGCGAGTTCAGCCAGGTTAAGCACCGAGCTTGCAAAGAGGATCCTGGAAAACAAGGAGAGCAGTGTTTACTGCCAACCAGCGTGCTCGCAGGGGTCACCCCTTCCCCTGCTCCCCACTCCCTCCCCCCCAAGAAAAACATAACCCCTATAGGGACACATCAATAGCTAAGCCTTAATACCATGTAGCAGCACTCGAAGTTTTGATCTCTTAAAAAGCAGCTGCTAAGAACCCAACTAGAAAAGCACCGAATCTCATCGGTCTTCCCAGCTCAGTTACAGAGAGATGCAAAATAATAAAAAAAAAAAAAAGCTGGATGGATTTTATTGAAAAAGGCAAGAAAAGCTGTATCTGAAGGACAAATGGAACAAAGATAAGGCTGGCTAGGGAATACTTTGCTTGCCAGTTTCATTACACTTTACTTCTTTATGCAACCAACTACTGAAATTCAATATATGAGCAGGAATGGCACATGTTCATGTTATGACATAAACCCTTTTGATTTATGCACTGCACTTATCTAGTATGGTCTGCTTTTCTTTTTTTTCTCCCCCCCCCACCCTTTTTCTGTTTTATTTTCACATTTTTATTAGGTATCCTCTATAATGAAATGTTGTTTCTACCCTTGCACCCCAGTCCTGCCGCTGCACTCCTGCTATTCCACAGTCCACAACACTGCACACATCCCTCAATTAGATAAAGCAGGCACAAACACCACTAACAAGCTGCTACCTTAGCCTAGTGTAACTTCCCAGGCTACCAGAAAATGAATGTATTTAAATGTGTAATATGAAATCCTGACCCTACTGTAACCAGTGGCAGATTTCCCTGCATTTCACCAAAAGCATGTGAGCATCCCCTGGCACCTGGCTAGCTCTGCTTCCAAGCAAAGTGAATCCTGAACTTGCAGAGAGCTGAAGAGCCTCAGATATTTGTATCCTGTATTTCTTATCACAGGGGACTATAAAAACAGAAAGAATTGAGATCAGGTATCTACTGCATATAGAATATTAAGTTTAATAAACTGCTTTTAAACACAGCCTGTTTCTGAATTAGGTATTTTTTGCTATCCACCATTTTAGTAATTCAGATTCAGAACTGATTTATGCAATGTTTTCTTCTTCTAAAATATTTTTTAAAGTTTTTTTCCTACTATTATTCCCGTTCTTTCTATTGAAAATTCTACATGAATTTTGTGTTCAAGATTACTGCCAAACTGACATCACTAATGTGATAAACTTCTGATTCTGGCTGCCAACCTCAAAACTCATAAACTTCCCTAGACATCTATCTAGATCATATATATTATATCATATCTCTGCTAACTTACACCCTTCTGAGATAACCTGTATCTACAGAACAAACACTTCCTAGGGCATAGATCCTGTATCCATCTTCATCAACCTGGGTCAATGCTGATCTGAAAGGATTACGAAAGTAAGAGATGACTGTTATTGCCTTGTTCATCAAATATTTGATGGTTCTAAAGGGCCTGTCACACAGAATGCCAATTAAGATATGAGCTCAGGTTTATTACAAGCCATACTAGGAGGAAAAAATAGTTTTAGGTAAGCCATTACTTATTTGTCACTGTGAGTAATGACCTCTGGACCTCATAATGACCTGGGTGCCAGGCTCAAAGCACAGCAGGAAAAGCTTCCTGGGGGCAATGTGAAATCCCTGCTCAGCACCAGAGTGACAAAGAAAAATGCAAACTGGAGAAAACAAACCCCAAAACCTGCAAAAATGAAATTAAATGGTTGCTTGGAAAAATTTTGGCTAGTGGCAGGGCAAGGAAGAATGGCTTCATACTAAAAAAGGATAGGTACACATTATATAAAGGAAGAAATTGTTCCCTGTGAGGGTGGGCAGGCCCTGGCACAGGGTGCCCAGAGCAGCTGTGACTGCCCCTGGATCCCTGGAAGAGTCCAAGGCCAGGCTGGACAGAGCTTGGAACAACCTGGGATTGTGGAAAAAGTCCCTGCCCACGGCAGGAGAATGGAACAAGATGAGTTTTAAGGTCCTTTCTACCCAAACCATTCTAGGACTCCATTTCTGGATTGCATTATAGTTTATATTTTCCTTTACTGCTTTTTAAAAAAATTCTTTTCTACCATGAATTAGGGAAGGAAACAGAACTTACACAGGCTGGTATTGATGAACCTGGCCGAGTTTGAAGGAAGAAAGGGGAAAAAAGACAGCACATTGGGACTGAAACCAGGGGAACCAGCACAGAACAAGGATGGGAAGTGCAGACAGTGGAGGTGCCAGGGTTGACACACTGACTGGAGAGAAAAGGACAATGGAGAGCACAATGAGAACAGATCCAAGAAATAAACTTGGACAATACCATGTAGCTCTGACGCATCTTAACTTGCTCAGATCAACAATGGGATAATTAGGAGGGGAAAAAAAAGAAGATGGTTATAGCCACAGGCAAAAAAACAGTGTCTGCAGTCTTGGCTTAGGCAAACTGGAGGAATTCAATAGCATCATTAGAGCACAATGGAGCCTGGCTTCTAGCATGGCAAAAAAGGCTGAAAACTTGGAAAGCTTGCAAGAGGTAGATCTAAATTTTCTCCACTGTAAATAGAAAGTGATAAGACTCAACTAACAAGCAGATCGCTTATCACTGCCCAGCTCAGCACAATAAACCGGTGTCAAGAGAAAACTGTGGTGACAACTAGCAAATTCAGATGTAGAGCCTGAAATGGCATTGCTTGTGCTTCTTACAGCAAGGAAAAGAATTAAAATAAAACCACTAATTAGGCAACACCCTCCTCGATTCACTTCCGTTACTTCGCAGCACTTCCAGAATTTATCCCCACTCTGAGAGGCTCTCGTGGCTGCTTCTTTACTGGCAGAGAAGCTGCTAACTACCAGCACTAACCAATTTCCCTGGCTTTACAGGCTTAAATAACACCTGACAGCACGAGTCCCCGTGAACATGCCCACAGAGCAGCCAGTTCGTGGCTAATGGACTCACGCAGGGCACTGGAGGATATGCTGGAGCGTATTTCCATTTAACACCTATTACAAGGGGAAGAAAGGAAAGTTTATTATAATGGAACGTGCGACATAAATATATGTCAGTTGTCATTCCGTGTGACATCAACTTTCATTTTACCTCGGGTTATTATTTAAGTAATAAATCCTAACAAGGTGAGCTTTATCATCCCACGGAGTGTATCCGGGAGGTAGAGACACAAGGTGATGGCAAGAACGCTCAAAACATGATAATTCCTGACAGCTGCTGCTTGAGCACAAGTTAAATTGAACAGTTTATCTCAGCATAAAGATGTTATAAGGTTTTATGTTTAATTTAAAAAAATTAACATAAAACCCAGAGAAAGCAGAGTTAGGCAATCTTTCACAAACATGACATACTACAATCACTGCATAAGCTGGATTAGTACTTATTACCATGCTACTAGAGAATTAAGCTGTTTTTAGACCACCAAAGAGCTTTAAATTGCAACTTTTGTCTCTGTAAGAGAAACCTATATTTAAAACGTCTGCTAAATTCAAATTAACAGCTACATCATTAACTTACCATCTCACAAAACCCCCTACAATTCAACTGCTATTATGGTGTCCTTATCGAGACCTATCAACACTGCAGCATTTAATATATACAGTGCTCTCCAATAAATACAGTGAGCGAATCCTCACTAAACCTGTGCTGAAGGTCACATTCCTAAAGTTCTGCCCCAGATCTCCTCTCCAAAACATCCCTGAGCATTCTGCTGTGTGACAAGTGACCTTCTTGCACAGAGCACGACCATCCCACGTGCAGTAGCCCCACTGCCTTGGAGACTGGCCAGATTTCAGGGCCACCATCCACATAAACTGCAGTCTAAAGCCACGCTTGTGCTTCATCTGAATCAGTTCACAGCCCTTCTGAGGAGCTGCTTGTGTGAAATTAGTTAAGCATGTGCTTAACTCAAATAAATATTCCTGGGAAGGAAGCTGAGTGCACTTGCAGGTTCAGAGATGTGACATGTCCACAGAATTCTCTGCCCTTTGCTACTGTCTTCCCCATTATTTCACTCCAAACAACTGAAAGTCAGTAAAATCTAAAAGCCCTTTTTTTTTTTTTTAATTACCAACAGACAAAATGACTAATACGGGTTTCCACTTCTATCAAGGAAATTATAATAGTGAAGGTGCTAAAGTATTTTTATTTGGCTTTATAAATCTTCTTTGTGTCACGCAGCCATGATTTACTCTTTTATGGCATTGCCCTAAATCTTTCAATTAAATTCCCATGCAACTTAACTAAAAACACATTTTGCCTTCCCCTTGGGAGACCACACAGGGCATATTTATGTATCTATGGATATGGAGGCTGAGCTCTCCGATCCGCCAGGCTTACAGAACAAAGCAAGTTTAAAACAGCACCTGATTTGCAGTGGAATGCTCCTCAGTCTGGCAGAAGCTCTGCACAAAGGACAGATAAACGTGGCCACTGTTTGTGTGGCAGTACAGGTAACCCAGCTGTCCCTGGAAAAGGGGGATTGCTGTAGGATACAATCCTGCAGCAGCAAGGACTCTCCTGCTCCACAAATAAAACCCCAAGCCACAATTCTCTGCTGCAAAACAACTACATCCACAGTAAAATGAGTTTATGATTGAAGATCTGGCAGCCCAGAAAAGAGCTACGAGCACTCTTCATCCTCCAGGAGCAGTACTGCAATAAAACAGACCAACATTTGGATATGGCTACAAATATGAGCCTTTTAGGGGAAAAGGCTAAAATAAACACTAAAATAATACTGTTCAGTAGGTGGCACTGACTGAACCAGTGAGGCCCTGGCACAGGGTGCTCAGAGAAGCTCTGGCTGCTCCTGGATCCCTGGAAGTGTCCAAGGCCAGGCTGGACAGTGCTTGGAGCAACCTGGGATAGGGAAAGGTGGAATGGGATAAGTTTTGGGTCCCTTCCAACCCAAACCATCCTGTGCCTTTATTTCTGGTTTGGATAAACTGGAATATATAGTGGAATCCATTCTGCCCTATGTTGCCCCCTTAAAGGCCAAGGCAAAGGCAAGAGGTTTGACCACAGACACATCCACCTGGAGAAACAAAGGGCTCCAGAGGTGATGGAGGCTCCCAGTGCCTCCAGATCAAACCTCGTGGCCAGGGCTCCTCCATCACAGTTTTCCTTGATTTCAGCCCAGCAACTGGCCAAGTCCATGCATTTGGCTTCAAGTTCCCTTTCAAATGTGAACTGTGTCTCAAATAGCACTGTTAATGCCTGTAATCTTAACAGACCAGTTAGTTTTGTTTGTTATTACACACATTTTTATATGATCAACTTACAGAAGTTGCATTTTTATCACTAGCCCAAGAACACACAAATTACAACCACATATAAATGCTTTTCCTTTTCCCATTACACAATAGACAACACTGAATTTCTGAACAATAAATACTAATAAGTGGTAATATGTGACAGTAGACAGTATAATAAATAATAAATTAACAATAATTTTTTGACATGGAATGTACAAATGTCAAAAAATGCTTATAGATATTTTAACTCATAAATTAAGGTTTTTGTAGATAAAGATAATTTGCAATGTTTACAGAAATAATTAAGTCTTACTATTTTAATGGTCTCTATTTTTCAGAACAAATCACAAGGGTTGTCATGCCTTTCATCTTAATTAGGCCATGTGTTTGTCTTATTTATTTCTATGTACTTTCATAAACGTTTACAAATATTAATTGTAAAGAAAAATATTTTTTCCTCTTGCTGTAATTGCTATATGTACATACAGTACAGTAATAAATATTCATGGCTGCTACCAGTTCAATATTTAGGATTTGGGAGTTGCCTTGTATGCTAAAATAAAGCAGGAAGGAAAAGCTTGGTTTCAACTCATACTGCCAATCCCTTCTTTCAATGTATTTTTATTTTAAAATACACCATTTCAAAGATTTAAAAATTACATAAATGCATTTTTTAATTTGCAAATCATTTGGGCTCTCTCACAATTTCTCCTTACCCCTCTGCTTCTTTATTTCAACCAGCTGATCAGAGTATTTCTGTACTGGAACCAAATATCAAACAAAATTTCAGGCCAGATCCTTAGCCCACACAATTCAGAACCAGTCTTAAACACTTTTCTATTATTTTTTATGACCTTTAACTCAAAAAAGATATCAAAAACCATGTGAAAACTGTGACTCAAAACTACTTCTCTATGTAATATCAAGAAGTAAGCTTGAAAGAGACTCTCACAGGGCAGACTTTTGAGGGGGGTGTACTCTGTTTGAACTGCTTTGCTTTTCAGGCAATGACACTGAAGCTTCTTGAATTTTATTAAGTGTGTGTGGTACTATTTTTTTCCCTGATTTGTAATTAAATTTGGCTTCAATTAATTACTGACAGATGCACATTTTTACTTTAGTGGCCAGATTGTTCACCATGGGCTCCACTGGCCTCTCTGTTCCCACGAAGGGAGAGGTCAGGACCAAGCAGTCAGAGCTGTGGTGATGGGGGGAAGGAGAAACCACGAGTCCACATCGCCCTCCTCACTCAAATTCCATCAGAAACAAACAGTGAAGCAAAGGAATTTTATTAGAGCAGGGAATAAGCAAATCAGAATAACCTACTAGTGCAAAGTGGCTATTGCTGGGTGGTTTGTATGAGATGGACAGACTAATTCTGCTCAAATAGGTGCTGTGATGGAGCAAAGAAAAAGTAGGAAGAAAGATAAATAAAGGGCATTGTGACTGAAGGCAAAAAATTCACCACAGGTAAATATACAGGATGCAGTGTATAATGTAATGACATTTTAAGAGAAAAATGCTTGCAAAACTGATGTTCTACTCAATTAGGTAACATTTAGGCAGCATTATTTATTGGTTGTACAGCTGAAAATTAATTTAATTTGGTATCTTATCTGTCCAACTCTGGAGAGAAGCCAAATATGTCAAATGCCTGGCATGAACAAGGCAATATGGCCAAGGGGTTGTAGCAGCACAGAGAATTCCTAGGGCTACACAAAACTGCACTTCTTAATCTGAACAGAAAGCCTTGAGCATCCTTACTTCACATCTCCTGGTGTCAGCCTGGATCCAGGATGGCACAGAGCAAACAGGAAACATCATGGATGTAAGGATCCCACTGCAAGCAAGGCTGATCTATCCCACAGAAAGGGGATCAGACCCAGCACAGCACAGACCCACCACAACACTCAGGGCTTCCCTTAAAAAAGGTTTGAATCAAGAGACACTTGCATAAAGTACAACAACAAATGAGTGGAACTCATTTTCCATTATTTTAGTAAGTTTTGGCAAAGTAAAAACTCAATTCTCTCCCCAATTTTCAGGTTTACACATTTTGTATTTTAAAACCACAGAAGACCCGCTCACTTTGCGCAACTGCAGAGGAAATCATGGAATCTCAGAATAGTTTGGGTTGGAAGGGACTTTAAACACCATCAAGTTCCAAGCCCCTGCCATGGGGAAGCTTTGCTGACTGTTTAGTGTTACATTTCAAATGCCCTGAAAATCCTGTCTTCAAAAGTATTCCAGACTTCTTTTTATGTTGCTTTGTGCACCTTGATATCTAAACATTTTTTTTCTTTAAGGAATTTGAAGACTGTGACTAAAAGGAACTTTCTCAGCAAATGGCTTTCACATTTTTCTAATATCCCACAGTTCTGATTTAATCTCACACAATCTACAAACAACAAGTCCTTTAAAAATTATTTTTATGGACTCTCTCAGCTAATTTTCCTAAAAAACTCCCACTCCAGAGCATCAACCCAAGGCATAACTACTGCCTAAGAATGGGGACCCCTCAGGAAAAGCAGGATTCTTCCCAGAAAACTAATACAGTCCTCGAAAAAACTCAGACTGTCATAAAACCTGAGCAGCTGGCAACTCTGTCACCATGAAGTATCCATATGGAAGACCGAGATGTGTCAAACTACCCAAAACGAGTTTGGATAGTGCAGAAGATGGAATAAATAATTCAGTATCTTCAACACTTTCAACAGCAGGTAGTAGATATGCTACCTGCTCCTACAACGTGCCAAAATGTAACATGTGAGTGAGAGCGAGCGAGAGAATGTGAGTGTCTCCAACCTGTTTTCATGGGGATATTTTGCTCGAGGAACTTCTCTTTTTAGAGGCATATGATCCGTATCAGATGTTTGTCAGGAGCAGGCAGCACTACAGAACATTAGGAATAACTTAGTGATTTTTAATATATATTCACAAAGTGAATTCACAAAGTCATCCGTATACATGTATTAAAAAAAAGTATTTTTATCAAATTTTACAAAAAAAATGAAGGGGAAATATGTCTTTCTCCCAAATGCCCTTCACACTTCTAGAATATTTGTTGCTGCCACAACTTTCCTGCTGTAATATAAGCTAAGCAAACTCTTCCATGTGCTCAGCAAAGTGGCAATCAGATCCACAATTTAAATATTTCTGCTCCATGTTCATGACATAGTTCAACTATAAAAATACATTGTGCAGTATCAGTCTTCTGCCACCTCTTCCTATGAGAAACAGTTACACATTGGTGCATAAACCTTCATAATTTCTACTCAGAGAAGATAAAGTGACACTTCTGTTCCCCAAGAAATTAAAATAATTTAATGCTTAAGGGTCTCCAGACTTGTCTTTGGAGGGACAAGCTCCTTCCCACAGTGATTTATCCACCAACACTTCATCAAAAACACAGGGACAGCAGGTAGACTGATATCCAAAAGCACATCAATAAGGAAAATGTCAAGTTTTGTGTACTGCACACTATTTTGAGCCCTTCCACTTTCTGATTAGAACATTTCTGTAACTCAGCAGAGCCCACACTCGCTACCAGATTTGAAGGATTGCACTGAAATGGCTGAGCGACCGACTGAAGTGAGATTTCAAAGAAGTGAGACAAACACTCGCCTAAATTCAAAAGCTGCCAAACATATTTCATCAGACTTTCAAAAGATAATTGTTTTGTCTGTTCTGAATTAAGCTTTAAGTGCTTTAAGAAAGGTTTCGCTACAAACATGGCTAAAGATCACAAAGGGGAGCATTTGGAATGAATGGAACCCTTCAGTCATATATTTATTTAATATCACTTGCATCATGCCTGGCATATACCATAAGCTGCTTTATTTCCATTTCCATAACATGATTTTAAGGATAATCTATACTGATGTCCTACCATTTTATTTCACATGTTATCATAACAGGGTTTTTATTTACAATGCAACCAGGGAAAGAGAAAGAAATAAAGGATCTCAGCTCTGCAGCTTGGAGCTCCTGACAGGGGATGCAAGGGACCGATGCAAGAGCTGGCACAAACAGGAGAAAATTCAAAGGAAAAGAGAGTATGTCAAACTCATGAGAGAATTTAACAACCATGGAAATCAAATCTTTTGCCCATTTTTCTTCTCCAGCTCCTGGCTGAGAGTTTTGCAGGGTTAACAATGACATTAGACATTTACAGTCATGTTTGGTCAACTTACACAACACAAATCTGACCCTTGAGTGAGCAACCCATACCTCAACACTGCAAGATGCTGGTATTTCCCCACATCCAAAAACCCAATAATAAAATAATAACTTGATAAAAATACTTCTAGGCTTCCATGTGTTTCACAAACCATGCTTTCCCAACACATCTCACACACAACTATCATTTCAGAATTCTTCTTATCATTAAATAAAGCATCCATGCTGAATTCCCATTATTCCCAAGGAAAATAAGAGAAATATCTGCCTCTGGGGTTGAAATCGTATGTTAAAAAGTCAGAACACCACACCACATGCTTTCTAATCTTTAAGAAAAAGAAACTGAGGCCAAGGCTTGTTTATCAAGGGCCACCAAGTGAACCAGTGAGAAGTCAGGAGGCCAAGCCAGAGCTGAAGATAAGTGAATGTCATGGTCTAGTGATTTAATCAGCTCATGTAAGATCATGTAAGTGTTTATGTATCTCATGGACCCTGCTCACCACAGCACCTGACTGGTTTCCCAAAATATTATCTTAGTTAGAGCACACAGAGTGATTCAGCATTTTCAGATCTCAGAGCTTCACTCCCAGAGAGACGTACGTGCACAGATGTCTGCGTGCTTGCACATGCAGATACACAATGCATAAATACTACAGACGCACATATTTTCTAGCAAAATCCACCAAAAAGCTATGAAACATTCTGAATTGAGCTATTTAAACTGTGGCCAGGAAAACTGTTGACAAGAGCTAATTTGTTATTGAAAAAAGATTGTGCATCTCTCCATGACAGAAATCTAAAAATCTGTTCAAGATGGCTGGGCAAGGAGATTTCATATCTGCAAAGGCTGAGCAAAGGAAAGCAGTTTTTGGTCAAGGTCTCCAAATAACACCATTTTCCCAGCAATGCCTTTGAACTGCACATAAAACCTTTCAGGAGCTCCTGAAAAGGAAACTTGACTCAAGCTGTTTGTCAAGATGACTGGAGATGTTCTTTGGAAAGCATTTCCAAAAAGTTCTGGAGCAATGGTAGCTGTACAATCATATGGGATTAATTTTCTGTATATATCTCTTTATATTGCTGGAAGAAACAAATTAACTTGAAAATTCAAAGATCTTTATACAGCCCTGTGCTCCTAGGTACAAATATTTAAGTAATCCTTACTTACTGTCAAACACTGAAATGGATATTAAATTATATTAAATTATTATAGATACAAGCAGTAAAATTTCTTTTCTGCTTTCTCTGTTAGCTCCTGTATCTTGGTATTTCTTACACTGAATATAAAAGATATTTTAATATTATCTTTGATTTAAATTGCTTCTTCTATTAAAACACAAACTTTGTGCTGGATGTATAAACACCTGCCCAGAAGTCTCACAAATTTTCCCTGTAAAGAATCACAGGTTTAGAAAAACAGTATTTATTCTGAATATTCCTTTCCATGATGGTTTTGGGATGCCATCCCTTTAACCAGCAGGGGTTTATTCCCTTTAAAATAAACAAATATATAAACAAGCCATACAGAAAGCAGGAACTTCAATATTTCAGCCCCAGCTGAACTCAAAACTCCTTGTTGAGCCCTATGACCCCACTCATATGTGCTCAGCACAGTGGGAGCTGCCCCAGCCTGCAGGTACATGGAAGAGGTAAAGTTCTCCCCTTGGCTTCATATAAGAAATTAAAGAGAAGAATAAAATTAATGTGTAAAAGAATGGGGAGAAAAAAAATGAAATATCCCCTTCTCCTGTTCCAGGACCTGTGGATTGACTTGATGAGAAAGAAGCAATCTGGTAGATAAAATATAAAAAATTCATTTTTTCCTTCTCTCTTGCTCCTGTGTATTAGCAGAAAGAACAAAATGAAGGAGCAAGGAACTGGTGAAAAAAATCAAGCCAGAATTACATCCGTCAGGGTGATGGAGTGCAGTGTCCTGCCCAGTCCCACCGCAGACCTCCTCAGGGCTACTGTTTCAAGTAAAAATTAAACAAGATGACACAGAAACAGTCCAAGATTGACATTTTCCAGCTTTGTGTCATGTTACATTATTTGAATGAATCTCAACTTTTAAAAACATCCAAAGGAAAGCGAATGAGGGCTGAATAAAACAAAAAAGACTTGTAAGGAATAAGACTCACTACAAGGAAGAGAGCCACCCATGCTGATACTACCAAAGGTAAGAATATTTTTAAGGATACTCTTACCTATCCAGACACTCTTTTTTTGCCAGATTAATATGAAAAAATGTTTATTATTTTTTAGTATTTTTGCCCTTTACTGAGGTTGTGTCCATAGGTCCATCTCAAGGCTTGCTGATGAAGCCCAGTGTTCCAACCACAGCTGCTCTCCCAACCATCTTCAAGATCCAGAGTCCACAGCACAAGGGCTCAGCTTTATTGGAAGGATAAAGCCCTGAAACTACTGAAAAAGCTGTTGAGAAGTATGAAAAATAATATGCAGGATTTTTTCCCTCAGTTACCAAGAAATTCGAAGCAGCCAGCAATCAACCTCCCTCTTCTCAGCACTCAAAAGCACTTACAGAAAGCCTGTTCTTAACCCTGCTGCACAGGAAAAACTCCCTTTTATCTTCCATTTATTTTCATTTTTACCTGAAAGGCAGAAAATAGTTGGGTTTTATGTACACCAAACACGAACTGGACTTTTTTTGCAGTGCATTAGACTGCGGTCACCTTCTCCCCATATGAATGCATACCTGGATTTCCACAAAAAAAAAAAAAAAATAAAAACCACCAACAATATTGCCCTTCTGATTTAAGCATGGCCTGTTACTCAATGTAACGTTCATCTATACATGTTCTCACTGTTTAAGAACTCGGCGCAGGTGTTATTAATAAAATAAATTTATTTTTAAAAAGGATGCTATTCTACAAGCTTTGAAGCTCACACATAGTCTAACTTAAGCCAGCTTGGGCTCATCTGGTCTTTAAATGAGCCCTTTCATGTGGTCAGCCCACGAGCCATACGTACTGCTGCTCAATCACGCCACTGTACATCGTCAGCGCGAGGATGATTTGCATGATTTGCATTTCCTGTGCGCTCCAGCTTCAAGGAGCTCCAAGCACCACGTACAAAAGAAACCACCGCCAAGTAATGCAAAGATTTTTTACTTAAACCAGATGAGACTGTTTCAGTCTGCCTTGCCAATGGTGAAAAAGGGAAAAAAAAAATAATATAAAGACCAACAAAAAGAGGGGAGGGGGAAAAAAAGTCTCAGGGATATCCTGTTAAATAAGGATTTATTTGGAGGGAATCTGAACCTTAGATTCATAACCTTACTTTTAAAGTATAAAAGTTCTATGAGACCCTTAAAAAATATGGCCTAGCAGAAAATAATTCAGTTAAGAACTTTTCTTCCCCAGTATTTCTTAGCTTTTGGCACTACATTAAGTTAGTAATTTATTTATTTATTTAATAGCACATAAATGGATTCTGATTACATTCCTTTTCATAAGGTAGAAAAACTAACCTAACTAAACTGAATTCACTGATAGCTGGTTAATACTTGTCCCTATGAATAAATCTTTTATTTTATCTCAAATGATCAATAAACCTATTGGACAAACAGCTAAGACAGAAACAGCATTACAGTGGGCTTCAATGAATAAGAACTAAAATTAAAAAAAATGTACCAGAGCCTCGTTGTCATGAAAAACAGAGACAGATGGGGAGCCAGACCTATATGATGCTACAAATAGATGAATATCTTGTAAGGATTTCAACAAATGTTATAAGACCTAGTCAAAAATTGAAAAAGTACAATGCAGCAGCACAAGCAAATCTGAAGTTCACCTGAAATCCAAGCCATACTACTGTCATTATATAGATAATCATGTTTCAAAAATAACAATAAAGAGTAAAGCCTTTATAAAATCTCTTCTAGATAATGGCACAGCTAAAAATGTCATTATTCAGTACAAAAAAAAAAAAAAATTAAGGAAGTTTGCTGTAACAGCTACTTGGGAAACGAGGTGCATCCTGTCCCCAACTTAAAAATACAGGTGGGAGTGTGAACTTGATGTTCCAATAGTGGATTGGAAGGCAGGTCTCCCTTTAAACTGGCAGATAAATTGAGATGATTAAAGACTATCAGGCTGACTGAGTGAGCTGTATGTGCCCAGCTACAGAGAGCAGCCTGACAGAGACCCAAGTCAGGCTGCTCCAGGAATCTGCACATCATCACGCTCCAGAAAAACCACAGCGAACTCCCGGCGCTGCCGCTTCCAAAGGACACTCGATTTTACAAAATTAAGTTGCATTTTCTTTGGTTTTGGTTGTTTTTTTTTTCTGTGTTGTTCAAATGGAACAAAATATAAGATGTGGGCGAAACCGTAACCGAGGGGTTAAATTCTGTCTTGAGCACAAAAATTCCACTTATTTCATTGTTGTCTGCAAATATACAGTCAAGAGCCACATTTAATCACCATGCGTAGTTTCTATATTGTGACTGTAAGATTTAGTAATCGAAATGGCTACCAGAATAAAAATGCACTCTGTCATTTTTCCACTTAGACAGCCCCTGTATAATGCTCTTAAAGGTCAGCTAATTTTATTATGGAAAGTAACTAATAACCTTTATTAATTCTTACGCTCGCAGTTTTCGAACACGTCAACCAAATAAATAATACACTGCAGGAAGACACCACACAAACCAAGCTGTTGAATACAATCTCTCTGCATTTGCAACAGACAAAAGAGGTCATTAGAAATGTAATACATGGGGGTTTTTTGCTCTGGAAATTAGGAAAACATGGATAGACAGAGCTTTTAAAAAGCCAGGCTGCTGGTCCTCCCCCATGCTCCAAGATGCTGAGACCACCAAATGAGGTGCTAAATTCACTAATACCCAAGCACAACCATGATTCCAAATGTCAAGCAACATCTCTTCTTTTTTTCTGATTTTCTGAATTTACAGGATGTGGTCAGTATTAGAGACCACAGGAGTTTTGCTTAGCAACTTTTCTGCTGTCTCTCATTTAATAAAATGACTGAAAAACATGAAAATATCAAAGATAAAAATATAGGTGATTATTTTTTATTCTCAACTATCTCTTGCATGAAAAGCATCATTCTGTTGCACACTATATAAAATTATATAGAATATTCACATTTATTATAAGACTATTCACATTTATTAAGGATTTTTGCTTTCCTTAAGTGGTTCAGAATGTAGAACTGCTCATGGTCAGCCTCTCCTAGCAAACTGCTTTGAGTGAGTTTGTTCCTAAGAAACATTACTGCACCTGAAACTAAAAATAGATGGTTATTTTCAGCCATTTAATCACATGAGGAAAAAGATACAGTTTGTACCAGTCTTCTTTAATTTACAAAATAATTCCATAACGAGCCCTGTGTGTTTATATCATGAAAATCCCTGGCACTCAACCTCCGGGCTCACACACCGGCTGCAAGTGGAAGCAAAATGGGGTTTAAAAGATTCCAGCAACAATAGTCTTGTGACTAAATCAGAAACAGAAGCACAAGTCATGAGCCAAACAGATACCTATCGGTTTCCTTGAGCTTAATCTGATTAAAACATGGCTCTCAAAAATGTTAAATAGAATGCCACGTCAGAGAGCTGGCAAATGATAAAAATAGTTCACGACAGGAAATCATTATTAAAGCAGCACTACTTGTGTATCTGTTATGGAAATTTCCCTGTAATTTTTCTAGGTTTCCCCTTATGCTTTTTGTTGAGTTGCTATTACACTTTTTTTTTCCCTCTCAATGGCATGTAGGTTTGAGATGTAAAAAGAAAATTATCACTGCAATTTTCCAACTATACTCTGCTCAATACCATCTCAAATGTGTCATACGTCATCTTGCCATTCACTTGAACAAGAAATCACATAATATGCAGAGGTAGAAAATATTCCAAAATAGGGAAGTGCCACTAGGGCAAAACTACATTCATATGCCAACACAGGGGAAAATTTAAAAAAAAAAAAAATAGACTTCATCTTAACTTCAAGCATAATGAAAGTATCTTTAAAACACTTAATTGGAGAAAAAGTTTCAATGAAGAGCTGCTGGGAATGACAGTAGAGCCATTCTAGAGTTCACCAAACAATATTAGAAAAGCAAACCATTGAGAATATGCCATTACAAATTAACCTGAATGTTTTAAAAAGCTTACACAACTAAAAGAAGATCCAAAATCCTAAGAAAAAAAATTTAAAGAAAATCAGTATTTCTATCCTCCTATTATTACCACTTCCCTTACAAATATCCTCCAGATTATCCTTCAGAGCACCCCATAAAATACAAACTAGAGTTGTAGTATCTTGTCCTGACTTCAGTTACATAATCCAGAAAAAAACTTTTAAAACCAAAAAACCCCAACTAAACAAAAAATAATCCCTAAAAGTACTTTCAAAAGATCTTATCTTACTCTAAGGCTAACTCTAATTCCCAAGTCCCTATTTTTCCATACTGAAGAGACTTCAACAAACTTGAACAGCCACCCCCAAAACTCTCTGGATTCTTTTTAAAATGTCACTGATGGGAAAAAGCCTGCATCTGTCAAATTAGTTTTTCATTCAAAAGAGACATTTCATCTCTAGTGATGATTCAGGCTTCTCCCAAGAAAAGCCAGGATTAGATCAGGTGGTAACTGATGCAGTGCCTCTCCATCAGGACACCCAATGTCCCTCCTGAACCTCCACTCCTCCTCCCTGCACCCAGCAGCCTCTGCCACTGACATGGACACTTAAAACAGGAAGGGTTTTTTTAATTTTAGATCAAACCCATAATTATTTGCCAGTGGCACATCATAAGACAAACACATGATGTGGGGGAACAACGAGGTACTTCAGAGACAGGTCTAGATGGAAGAAGGGCTAATCTTTAAGTAAACTCCAGCTACCGCCCACCTAAAATCCAGAGGTGACAATGCAATCACAGCAAAAGTGACAATTTTTAAAGACAGCAGAGTCACCACATGTTTAGCAAGTGTGTCTAAGACCTCCTTCATTTTTGTCTTGGATATTTAGCCAAGCTCTGCCTGACTCAGCATGAAAGGGAATGTGCATCCTATTAACAGCAGTGCTTAGACCTTATTCCATAAAGAGTTTTCCATGAGCACTCACATCTATTCTTCTTAATATCCCTCCCACATTAAGAAATGATTATCTAATACAGAGAGTAATCAGCTCATGGTCTTACTACAGTCATCCTCCTTGACAAAGCAGGGAAAAAAACACCCAACTGTGAAGCATTAGAAAGTCAAGGTTCAAAACATCCCCATTTATTGAGATCAATGCAAATTTATTTAGATCTCCATGCAACAAGACCAAGTGATACAGACTGGTAAATTCAAATTCCCTACTTCTGCAATGGGCCTTCACCAGGACACACAGGAGGTCACAGTGAAGGACACACAGCCTTAACTGAGGGAAGAAAAGCTGATGACAGCTAATCCAGAACTGGTTTAAACATTAACACTTTACCATGTCAGACCATTTTAAGCACCGAATTTCACACTGCCTGTTTTCTAATCTGAAATACCAATACAGAAGAATGGACTAATAGATGATTAATTTATTACAGTACTACACACCCTTCCAGGTGAGAACTGAATGGCAGAGTTCAGGTATGCACCAAGAGCCATCCAGATTGACGCAAATTTGTTCCCAACATCCCCTTTCCCATTCCATAGCCCCTCTCAGATCCATTTTCTTTGTACTATCCCAGGAAATGAGACATACAAGAGGAAAACAGACATTTTTGTGGTGCTTAGGAGCAAAAATATGTATGTGTAGAATTACATAGAGGGCCAGAACACCTCCCATCACTGCAGGCTAAATGAGTCATCCACTTCAGAATAATGACCAGTAATTAAACAAGAATCTGTAAAGCTGTTAAGTGCCTTTAACAATTCCAACCTATGACACTGAGGGGGTGCAAGCTCCCCATGTACTGAAACCATCCATATGACCTGTCATACAGCGGAGCCTCTCACAAAACAACCTCTCACCCATGGAAATGCTTCTCCCCAAGAAGCCAAACAAAAACAATTTAAAATATTTATGGCCATAAATTTCAGCCCTGCTCCATAAACCGATGAGGAGACATGACATCATGCTAACTACCTAGACCTGTCTGCTTGATAACAGTCCCAGGTTTCAGGCTGAAGACTGAACTGCAGGAGTGTGGGAGGGTGCGAACCTACAGGTCAGCACAGATGCTGATCACAAATCTGACTGGCCAAAGCCAGAGCTGACACTCCAGCAAATATAGGAGGTCTGGCCGTGCAGGACTGACACCACAAATACAAGCCTTGCAATATTTTCACCTTCTTTTCAGCCTCCTTGGACTGGAAGAAGGAAGGCTTTCCTTAAAGGGATTTAATTGCTACATCCTCCAGTCCCTGTATCCACAGTTCTGTTTTCATGTGGTAGAGATTCCATATATTTCCTAAAGCATTAGCCAAATGATAGCAAGCTCCATGCTCCAATGGGACATTTCCACCTGTTTTTTTGTCAGCATAGCAAGCTGCACCTCCCTTCGCTCTGTGGTTTCTCCTAAATTTCCAGACCTGAGCTACATACCTTAAGTCCCCACTGCTTTACTAAAGTCCTTTCATACAGCTCATTTCTAAATCTTGTCTAGAAGTGTTTTTACTCCCTTCCTAACCCTTTACTTCTCTAAGTGCCAAGCACTTGGCCAGCCAATATTCCCAAATCGGGCTTCAAAGAGGCGACTCTGAATTGTCTTGACTCAGGTTGTGACAGGAAGGGGCAGGGGCCCCCAAAAGGAGGGAGCAGACGGCCACCTTCCAGATGGCAGCCAACCTTGTCTCACCCACTGCAACATCTGTACCTTGAGTTACATCTCAGAGGATGGTCCTGACACAGACTGCAGGTCACTGCCCACGGCTCCCGGCCACACGGCCGCTCCGCGAGCCAGAGCATTTTGCAAAATGCAGAATGACAAGCCTGAAAAAAAGGTTACGACTAATTAAAGCTTGTAGCAGGGCGCAGTTGAAAGAGAGTTCAAAAGTAAATGTTAGGGAGAAATCCATCTTAAATATATATATTTTAAATGTTTCTCCAATCCAGTGTTTTGTCCCCAGCCACAAACATGCCTTGCTTTCCACATGGTACCTTGCAAACCTGGAATTAAGATGTGAACCATGCAAACCCAACCAGCCCTGATGGTTTTGCTTCCAGTTCACCCCATGGCACAGAACGAGCTCATTTTTCAGCTTCCAGACCAAAAGTCTCTAACAGCACTACAAGAGCACTCAAAATGGACTGGATCCAGCTTTAAACATGATAAACTTCCCAAGGCTCAGTGAAACAGTGGTCAATGAATTTTAGCTTGAAGTAGCAAAGAGTAATTTGTGAGTCCTGTAGCATCTAAGTCTAATTTTAACACAGCCACAAATTATATTGTTTCTTCACATGAACTTAATTCAACTCCTCGTTGGGGCAGTTAAACTTGAAACCTACCAACAGGAAAGTAACTAAATTTTTTCTGCCACAATAAGAGGCTGATGTGAATTAATGGTTTCACCAGTTTTACAGTGTATTTAATACAGTTTATTTAATAAATTCGAAAATTAAAATGTTGTTGCTTTCTTATTTTGAATGCATAACCTCCTCAAAAAGATTGTTTCCAGACATTTAAAAGGAAGAAAGTGTGTTTTACAATAAGAAAAGGGAGCACACTGCATTTCAAATCCATTAAAATATAAAATTCTGGTTACAGGCTCAACAATCTGCCTAATTAGTTTTTTCTAATTAGCAGGATGCTCTAACCTCTTTAATAAGACTTCTGTGGACAGAATGTTCCATACTGGTTATCCATCTGAGGAAAAAACTAAACAAATACTTCTGAAGTGCAGCTAATAGAACAAACGTGGCTGGGCTTCATGGTCAGAAGGCTGCTCTGGCATGTAATACTAGCAATCTGCAAAAACATGAAATATTCTACCTTGGATACACTACTGCTCACAATAAACACCCCTTTGGATTTCAAAGACAAAAATGAAAGATATTATATGCAAGAGTCAATGAAGCTACAGTTTTAAACCACATGCTGGAAGGCAAAAAAAATAATATTTTAAAAAATAAAATAAAAATCAAAATAAAATAGGCATGGACCAGACACCATAGAAAAGTGAACTGAAGAGATAATGGGAAGGCAAATACCACAGTGATGCTGTAAGAACCCAGAGTGTGGTTGCAAAGCTCTTTGGCTGCACAGCAAAGCATTTTCTCAGTGCACACAGCTTTTGTATCTTCCTCTTCATCATTCAGAGTCTTAGTTTGTACCTAGCAATTAATGGGCAGCAGTATTGTCTCCAAATCCCATTTTACCCAACAAAACCCATTTTCATTACTCCGCTATATCAACCATGCTGTTTAAAAACTATGGGTTAAGAGAAATGGGGAGCCCCAGCAGTATCTGTGACCAGAGGAAAACCCTGGAGATAAAGAAAACCCAGTCCCCTGCTCCATTAGGAGTTTGCAGAGCAGCTGCTGAGCTTCATCTCAACAGCTGAAATATCCCTTATACTCCTTAAAAATGCAGGAAGCACACAAGCATCTCAAACTCCCTCCCTGCCACCAATTCATTCACCCCGATTCCACCCGTGGCCCCAACATGTTGGTCTCATCACCCATCAGCAGACAGGAAAACTATTATACCCTTCCCTTTTTTCCAATCAGTATCTAGGAAAACAAGAGCCATGTGCAAAATATAATCTAAGAACAGTCCCTTGAAAACCTCCTGCTAATGACAGGAGGTACAGAGGCATCATAAATATTGACTTCAAACACGCTGAGCCCCAGAGACCCCACGCACTCCACAATGTCAATGACCTTCCATGCAGCTGTTAGCATTGGAAATTAGGATTTTTCAAGTACAGATGCTTACTTTAATGCTGAATTTATATTCCACTCATCATAGCATAGCGTGGTTAACAGTTGGACTTGATGCTCTTAGAGGTTTTTGCCAACCTTAACGATTCTGAGTCTATGATTAAAATCTAATATTTTTCTTCTGTACTAAAATGTAAAACCATATAAAAATATTTTCCAGTGTGTTTACACCAGAATGAATTTTAATTCAATGCAAGACCACGCTCCAGGTTCTATGCTCCATGTTAGAAAAAAAATGGAAGAAAATATAAGTTTTACTATTTCTAACTCATGATGCGATTTTCAATAATTACATTAAACTCTAGTTTTCCAGATTTTTTTTTACTCTTATCTGATACTTTTCCCTACTACTCCTGACTATGGAGCTTTTGGGGAAAAGATCTGAGCTACTTCAGACCTGAATGCTCCAACAGCCACAGAAACCACTGAAAACCAACTCCAGACCTGGGCCCACAGGATCCTCTGGTACAAAACCTCAGAAGGGCAAATTCTGCTGCAAGCCAGATTCCACCTTGAGTAGGTACAACACAACAGTCTGGAGGAGGTAAAGATGAGGGCTGTGAAACCAAGTCCTCTTCCAAAAAATCCTTTTGACTGGAAAACATCACTTGAGCCATCAGCGACCACAATGGCCAGCTGACCCCACACCAGTGAACTTCTCCCAGTCAGGACCTTGAAGGTTCATGGAAGTCATGGAGAAACACAAGGACATCAGAGATTTGATCCTGGGATAACTGAGGGTCACAAATACCAAGAGGTGCCCAACATCTGATGGTAACTCAAGTTCCTCCCAAAGCACCTACCCAACTTTTTTCCTCCCACTTTGACACCCCACAGCTAAGACCTGAGGATGTACCAATAAATTGGAACCAACTTTAGTCGAGGATGATGAATGACAAAGAAAGAATTCAAAGTGGCAAAGTAAAAAAAAGAAAAGAAACACAAGAAAACGGTCACTCTACTACCAAAGGAAAAAAAAACCCAACTTCAAAACCCTGCCAAAATCACCCCCAAAATTCACCTTTTCTTGCATGGTTTTAGTGTCTTTAGCAACATTTCTCAAAATGCATTTGACAGATAAAATTTTTAACTGTTAGGCTTTTAATAAAATTGACTACCAGGAAATTTCTGCATTAAAAATAATTTAAAATAATTCAGTTCCTCAGGGTTTAAGCATAGAGATGTCGCCATGCATGCTAACTGCTCCATGTTTAGTGAGTTACAACTCTTCTGTCACGAGCAGGAAATGCATTTTGCACACAAAAGCCAAAGGCACTGTCAAACCTGCAGCAATCTGCAGAACATTTGGAAAAAAATGCCTGCAAACTAACTGTTACTAGATAATGGTACCATTTATCACTCTTAAATTCCATCTTTAATTAAAAATGGGATATTCTCTAACATAAATAAAAAATTACAGATGTTCTCAAATTACTCCCCTTCATTTTTTTTAGTTTTTCCATATATATTATACATAGAGTTACTTGTTCAGAATTTTTTCATGTTATTACATAATACCTTAATACATGAACATTTTTCCATATTCTAACTAGATACATACAATTTTCCACAGAGTATGCGATGTTAAAAAATATTAGCACTCAAAGAAAACACGTTAACAGAAATCAGTAAGAATGCCATTTAACTGCAAGAAAAATAGAATTTGAAATGAATTTTCTATTGTTCTACCCATAATCATTTACACCTTTTCTTTTTAAAACATTTGGTAAATCATTAATTTAAAGGACTGATGCAGTTACATCAGGTAAGGTGATGTGAGAGAAACATTAGCTCCCCTCTAAATACATTTTTCCCCATATAATTCTTTTGACATACTCTTAAAAGGAATGAATTCTTCCAGTTATTCTGCAACAAGAAAACCACATATTTGCTTTTGAGTTGTGTCCACTGCTGTTTCCTTCATTCTTACGTCAAGTTGCAACTAGACAGAAATACAAGTTCAAGCGTGCAACAAGTAAAATGGAAATTAAGAGAGCTAAAACAAAAAATGATGAACAAGAAGGCAAGGTTACAAACATAAACAATAAAAACAGCCAGTGCTCTGAAATGGAAAGCATTCTTTAAAATGACTGTGTCCACTGGACCATCAGAGTAAATGTGCAGGAGGAAGGGAGGAAAAGACAGGGACAAAGGACAAAGGCAAGAAAGGAAAAATACTGTCCAAGCGAATGAGGAAATTGTGGAAATTTTCATTACAGAACGATGAGCAGAAAAAAAGCCTTTCAGTTGCTTTGTATTCATCAAAGATATTCCAATTAATAGATGCAATGGATGTATTCCTAATTGTTTTTTGTAGGGAAGTTAAATTCATCATCATAATGACTCAAAGCCTACCAATACTAGGTTGAGATGTATTAAAGGGAAGAGGAGGAGGAAATAAATTGATCAAACTGATATGGGGGAGTCAGAAGTTGATCCTAAATTAAATGTTTTCCGTTGTGGTACAATTCGGCAAAAACACCTGCTTAAGTATGTGTTGTATATTTAGAGAAGGAATGAGATAATAATCTACAAAATTAAGTGGCTTATGTTTAGACTAACATTTCTGTTTGATACAGAATGTCATTTAGGAAGCAACCATCCATCCACAACCCCCTCACCACGGCGGCTCAGCTCACAGAGTGGGCTCCAAGATTATGGCCCAAATCCCTTGGATGGCACTGCATCAGGAGAGGATGCCCTTGGAGAGCAACCAATGCACCCCAGCCTTGTCTTAGGGACAGTCAGTCCTGTAATCCCAGAGCAATCAAGATAAAACCAGAAAACACCTTTGGACACATTTTCCAGAGCAACCATGGACCTTCAAAATCTACACTGAAACTCATGGACACCCACAGCAGGTGCTGACAGCCCTCGGCTGGCATGAAAAGCAGATGTAGAAAAAAATCCCAGAATGGTTTGGGTTGGAAGGGACCTTAAAGATCATCCAGTTCCAAATCCCTGCCATGGGAACCTTGGTGGCTCCAAGCCCCATCAAAGCTGGCCCTCAGGTAGGGCTGAAATAGGTAAGGCAAGACCTCTGGATTCAGTCTGTTGAAAACTGGAAACTGAGATGTCACAACTGCCTGAACCAAGACTTTCAAACTTCAGTGTGTTTGGGTCAAGTTAAAGCTTACCCCAAAAAACCCCAAAAATATTTATATTTACATTAGTGCTGAGGCAGGTCTTCTCCCAAAATTGCTTTGCTAAAAACACTTTGCACAATGTAAAATTCTTTTTCATCATGCATCAATTCACAAAACGCAGTCTAGTTGTGGGTACTCATTAAGAAAATTAGTTGTTTATGACACCAGAACACAAAGCTATAAATCTAAATCATGTGCAAAGCAAGTATCTGACAAAATTTGTAATATTTACTTCTTAGTAAAAAAAAAAAAGGCAAAAAAATCAACCTCATATTAGGAAAAAAACAGCAGCACCAAAAAAAAAGGGAAAAATCAATATTTTTCTCTTTATTAGATGCAAACTAAAGCTTTTTTTACTTTCCCTTTGCAAGATCAAATTAGTGTTATGTGCTGGAATGACAATGAATTGTGGAAAGTATCATATTCTTTATAATATAGTAGTGTATATGTTTGTTATTTGAAAATAGAAATGTAATCCATAACTAATCTAGAAATAAAATATATACACAGCAACCATTTAAAAGGACAGATAAAATCCTCATTAAAATCCTAAGTGCAGAAATACTGAATCATAATGCACAATTTCATTACATTTTACTGCCAGCAATGTAAATATCAATTCTCCAGGTGATTCATAAAATTCATTTTAGAAAGAAAAATAAGGATTTCACCCGGCATTTGAGAACATAAAGGAAAACACATGCTAGGGTTTGAAAACCCAGACTGTTCTTTCCTTCTCTCATCAGAATATTTTGCTGGAATTTCAGCAAATCTTTTACACATCAAACAGACAACTGCCACTTCACATTAGCACTTTGCACAGATCACCCAGCAGTCCCAGCCCGCGTCCTCGCCGGCCCCGCACCTCTCCCCGCATCGTCCCCATCACCCCCAGCTCACTTCTGCCAAAACCCAGCTCCCAGATATGCACTTCCCCTGACTTCAAAGCAAGGAGCCTGCATTTAAACTCATCTAAACCCTCTTTTAACCATCCAAATTGTGAAATTGCCTAATAATGGGAGTGTGTTTAAGGGGAAAAAAAAAAATAAAAAAGCATGTTGGACAAATTAACCAAGTAAAGTTTTTGGAGGGAAGAGTGCATGTGGGGGTTTCCACACAAAAACGTAAAGAAAACCTGTCACTTTTAAAATGAATAGCTACCATCTGCCAGCATTTTATCTGAGGCAAAGTTGATTAATGCAAAGTGAATGTTTAAGATCACATTGCTGTCTGCCTGAATAAATTTCAGGTAGTTTACTTGGGAGGTTTTTTTGTCCTGGTTCTTAGAAGATTTTTTTGCTGTTCTTATTGGATCGCCCCCTCCAAGTTTTTCGGCAGCCAAAGCTAAGAATAAAAAAACATTTGTTCTTAAATCATGGTGCTGTACAAGGACTTTTGAGCACCAGAGCATTGTTTCTGGCCCTTCAGAACAAGAGAATTCATCTCCCTCAAAAGGACATCCCACCTCCTTCATCAGCTTCACAAAAACTTTTCAGGCAGCCTCTCTCCATCACATTGAAAAGGAAATTTTCGCAGTCTGGTTGTGAGCAGAGAAACAACAGCAGTGCTGTTATCCTCAATAGGAAGTGATTTTGCCTCTAGACACTCCCTAATTTTTTACTTTATTTTTTACTGGGTTAAGCCTGCCGGATTAATTTTTTTTTTACCAATTATTTAATCATTTGCTTTTATTTACACTATCTTTACCATTTATAAAAAAGCAAATTAATTGTGTTTCCAAACCCTTTTTCTGCTAACTTTCACACCTTGATTTATATAACATTCTGCTAAAAATAATTTTCAAATCCATTTGATAATATGCTCCCCTTCCCAAATTATCTTTGACTGTTAACATTTTTCAGAAGAAGCTTCCAGAACAGGTTCGGGGCGATATTAACCTAAATCAAACAAAACCCAGTTTTACACACGCATTCCCATGTTACGTTTTTCCAGCATCAGATGGCCTCCAAGTCCTCCCTCAGCAGAGAGAATTTCACACCCCTTATCCAGGCTGGGACACCCTCTATTATCCAGGGCTACAGCAGTGGAGGGCATCATCTGTGCCGAGCGGTGGAGCTTCGTGCCATTCCATATGGACGTATATTCTCTGTGCTTACACTCAAAGCTGGCTGGACACCAGCCAGCTCTGGTCAGAAGTCACCAAGTTGTTTTAGCTCAGTACATGGTGCCTGTGTCTCGTATCTCAGTAGGGTTTATTGGTTGAGGCTCAACGTGGTGCTAGGACGGCCATCTGGCCCCCGGAGCGGAGCGAACTCCCAGCCAGCTCCCTCGGAGCGTGGGCAGGACAAACGTGTGTGCGTTTGCACCAGCCCGTGTGAACTAACCTGGGTGAACTCAAAATGGTTTGTTCGGGGGGAAAAACGCGAGCAAGTTTAGCACTAATGGAATTAAAGCAGCAATGACCCTTTGTTCAGTGAGGGAGCGGAAAAGCGGAGCGCAGGGCGAAGCAGGGGCTCCCACACCTTCCTTTGGGCACCTCCACAACAAGGTGAGAATGTGGAGATTTGTACCCGTCAGTGAGTTACACCCAGGTGGTATTTTTAATCAAAAAAGTGTTTAAGGCTAGCTTGGATAGGGATTGGAGAAACCTGGTCTAGTGGAAGGTGCCCCTGCCCATGGCAAAGGGGTTGGAATGACATGGTCACCTCCAACCCAACCCAGTCTGTGATTATGCGTTTCCAGAAGACCTGAACCCTGTCCTTATGGCATATTGGATATTACATATATCACCTTATATATTCCTGCCTTTACATCAGCTCGTAAAAGCACAAGGGATCTCCAGGAGCACATTCCCTTCCTGTCCAGGAGCACATCCCACTGTGCCCCACACAAAACTGCAGTTAAAACACAAAGAGCAAAGACATGGGGTGAAACCAAGACAACCTCTGGGTAGAAAATTATTCAGTAGTTCCAAAGAGATGAGGCACATCCCATCTTCAAATGCAGTGAATTTGAGCAGCAACATCAAAATACACACTCTTAGCAGCTAATGCTATGAATCAGATTTATGTTTATTCACCTATTTATAGAAGCAAACACCATAAAATATGCCCAAAAAATCCCAAACACTATCAGATAAACTTTTTCTTTTAATTTGTAGGTAATTTGTTATCTTCTTTTAACTTATGTACTATTCATACATATAATGTATTTATTCCTTACCTGAGCATTATGAGGGTCAAATTCTAGGACAGCCTCTAATACAAGACAAATTATTGCAATTCTTACAAAGATTTTATAAACATTTCCAGTATTTTATAGAAAGATGTAAACAGGCAGGAATGTTTCCAGCACAAATGGGTATCTATGTATTCAGATTTAATGAAATTTGCCCTGCCCTGCTTTGAGTTACATCCTCAAACACCTACTCCAGGGCATGCAGGAATGTTTCTGAAAGCAAAATATCTAGAAAACAGTTAAATCCTCAAGCTTGCAAATGGTCACACATCCCCACAGTGTTATGCTTTCAGTAGGATTGAAATACTCACTGGAAAAAAAAATTAAAGGGTTGCTTTTTTAAGATATTTAGGGGACACAGCCCACCAGAATTCACTCTATAATAATGCATTTTCTGCTTATAGAATAGAACAGAAGTATCAGATCTGAAACAGTCTAAAATCTAGTAATTTAATAGAATATTTTAAAAAAATCAAGAAACAACCACATCTATATTATATACTGCTGAAATGCACTCTCCTTTGCTGAACACCACCCCAGGTTGGGGTTTTTTCCAAGAGCTCTATTAATTGAAAACAATAATTTGTTTTCTCTTTTGTAAAACGTAAAAAGCACAGAATTTGTCTTTAAAATATAGTTGTCAGATATCAAGGGGTATATATATGCTAACATTTACCCTAGGGGTATTTCAGGGCTAGAATCTGTTACAAATAAAATCTTTATTCATATGAACAGCTACCTGGGGGGCAATACTGAATGTTATACATAATATTTATATATATATATTTAAAATAATATAGCAGTGCTATTAAAACACACTGGAAGCTACACTGAATTTAGTCACTCTATTTTACAGTTTTATGATACTAAGTTTTTGGAGACTGAATTATTTTGTAGAGGATAGCTCCTAAAAGATAAACTCCTTTCATCTAATGTATCATACCAATGTTTTACTATCTGTAATTTAATAGACTGCTCACTGTAATAAAGAAAATAATTAGATGGAAAAAAAAGCATTTTTGTTTTTTATTAAATTGTGCAACAATATTTTCAAATTTGAGAACTTTCCTTGAATTAAGAATTTTTAAAAGGCTAAAAACATTTCTTCTTTTACATGCTTTCTGGAATTACAGAATAGTCACTGTGTGTTATGGAAAACAACTTTAGGCTAAAGATCAGACACCCACATTTATCAAGAGGCTGAAGCTGTCTGGAGAAGTTGGGAGACAAAGCAGCGAGCACAGCAGCTCTGCAGAGTGCCAGCAGCCTGAGGAGGCTCCGCTGGACCTTCCAAATCCACAGAATGAAGATAATATCCCACCAACTGCTAACAAAACCCTCAGATGGTTGAAAACCTTGTCTAGAGAAAGCAGACAGTAATTCTTCCCTTTTTTCAGCGCACTTCAAATGCTGTGATTTGGAAACTGCCACCACAAGAACGAAACTCCTCGTACCAACGCAACATCCAAGCACCTTCTTTCAAATTAGGGAAAAATCATCTGTGACTCTACAGCAATTGAAACTCAGTCTGTGGCTGCTGCACATCAATCTATGTGATCATTCCAAGATCTCTAGGTAAGAGATCCACCTTTAAATTCTCCTCCTGGCCTTCTAAGTTGAAGAGATTCTGCATGCTTGGGCTTCCCACTCCTCAGGGCTCCCATGCTCCTCTCAGGAGAAGAAGGAAAACATGAGCTGGTTTAACACATTGCTCAGCAAAGCCAAGGAAACAGAAAAGCAAAACTTTTCTGGAGAAATGCAGCGCAGACTTTGCATTGGGGAATTAATACAAATCCAGGCAGTGCTGCAGATCTAACACTGAGTGTCAGATCTACCTCCTGTAACAGCTCTGTGTGTTCCCTGTGGAGGGTGAGGACACCTTCTCCCTGTGACAATCCCGGGGAGATCTCCACGTTCTTGGGAACATCGTGTTCCTGCACACCAAGAGAGCGGCCGTACAGTTCACAAAAGTAACATTAAATGCCCTGTTCGTTACCAGCTCAGCTTTCGTTTGTGCTCAAGGGAGGACACGTCTGTTCTCTGATAAAACAATTAGCAAGTTCATCACAGAAACTCTCTGCTCACTGTAGAACGTCTGAATTTAACATCTACAGCTCTGCACTGTATCCTTTGTTTCAAAAGCACTTTTTAAGACTATTCCTTAACTTGCTGAGTGTCACATTTAAATTAACAAACCTTCTGCTCCCAAAAATCAGCTTATATGGATAGAACTCTAAATTCCTTAAAACATATCTACACTGCTTGTCTAAAATACATCTAAATCAGACTCAACAGCATCATTATTACTTCTCACACACACCAGGATCTTGAAATAAAGTACAGTTTGAACATAAAAATTTAGTAAGGCAGCTCCGTTATCACAAGTGTTTGCGCTTGAAATATCCGTGACCTTTCTGCACTACTAAATATACAAATAAAAACAAGGTATTTACGAAATGTCACATTTATGGAAAGCACTTATAAAACAAAGGGGGTTTTTCTGTAAATAATATCAGTATTATAAGTAATGCAAATTTGGTATTTTCCACAACCCCACAAGAAGGCTGAAATATTTAAATGTGCAATTCTAAACACGCAGTATTGCCAGTTTAGAATGGAATTTTGTCTTTACAAACTGCTACCTGGGAAGCTGATCTTCAGTGGTTATTAGAAAGCTTAGAAATAACAGGATTAAAATTAATTTTAATCAATGTGTTTTCTAATAAGAGAGTAGTCATCCTTACTAGGTTGCATGTGATGCACCCATACTTTCAATTTAATAAAATAATCGAAACATTCAATTACAAAACAAGCATTAAAAATGTGCAAGTAAAGTAGAAGGTACCTCTAATCAGTTTTCCTCTCACCAGCCATATCAGCCCTTGATCCTAAAATTTTATGCTGCCTGCGAGGACAAGGTACAAATTCTATTTTAACCATTGCATCTTTTTCAACTTTGACTGTTTGGTTCCCTCTGCTCCAACCCGAACAGCACCAGCAAAGAAAACGCTTTCCTCTCCTTAAGATGCTCCATTGGTTAGATCAGATTTATTTGCTGTCAGTAAAGGTTGTATTTGCACATAAGTCTATGACAGATTGCAAGTTTATTAACTTCAAGTGAGTTTTCAGGCTGCTGGGTTGAGGTTTTTTTGTTGGGTTGTTGGGTTTTTTGTGGGATTTTGCTTTTTTTGGGTTTTTTTTTTTTTTGTCAGCGCTCCCTCCCCCTTTCCCCAAGATGTGGGTTACTTGACAAATTGGAGTTAAGTTATCTTAGGTCAATGTAACTGTAAGTTAAACTAATGAAGTGTATGTCTATGAGTGATGTCTGATTAGTTTAATGCAGTTAGTGCTGGACAGCTTGGGCTGCTGACCTTGAAGGAACACAGATAACATTGTGATGCGTTGGAGGATGTGGTTGTGATACAAGACAAATTTACATAACAGTTTGTCATGTACACTCCTCCAAAACAAAACTGTTGCAAAAAGAAAGCAAGAGGAAACTAAATGCCTCGCACAAGACAAAACGGGGAAAATTAATTATAACGTTTGGCTTGAGGTGGGAGAATATTTTAAATGGGAGCCAAAAGCAGGCACAGGAAAGGTGTACATTTACACAATATGTGTTCCAAGATGGCTTAGACATTGTGCTGGGTAACACTAAGCAAATGCAGCCTTCTACAGCACAAATCTACTCTTGAAAAATTATATTCCTTCCTCAGGAATCACCTACTCTCTCAAAGTAAAAAATACCAGACCCAGTTCTGAACTGTGACTCGTTGGCACATCATTCAGGTGTGCTCAGAGTCCTCTTGAAGTTCATTCTGCAGCTGCTTGGGCTAAAAGAACCCTGTGCATGAACAGCCTCCCCCCATGAAGGTGCAGAGTCCCCACACAATGTTCTGCATGCTGTGAGCAAAGCTCTATCTCACTGCTCCAGACAATCACCTCGCCACATCTCATCTGATCAGGTAGGCCAAGCAAAACTGCTGGGTTTAGAGACAGCTTGGCTCTGGAGGGGCTGATTCTCACCATGTGATAGCTATCTTGTCGACCTAAATCGCCCGTTTTTATCAGCCCAGGTTCTAGCTGATGGAAATTTGCTACTTACATAAATGTATAATTGACACCCACAGTTGCTGGCACGTTACTGAACTGGACCATCATTAAGATAAAACTGCTCCCTTAATCCTCCAGGTCAGCCTGAGCAGGACACTGATAAATCAGATTTGCTAATAGATACATGGGAGGGCACGTGAGGAAGCTTGCAGTGCTCACATCTATGCCATCTCTCAGCCTAATCTGTGAAGCACAGTTTAAACCTTTCAGAATGACTGAGCTCACATGATAAATTTCAAATAAGAGATACACATACATGTACAGACATTCAGGCACCCAGATATTGAGAGACTCTCATGGACTGGAGATGCAAGACAAAGGAAATTCTAAATAAAACATGCAATTTCTCAGTTATACCCAAGAAGAAAAACCTGTGCTGCCCACTGCAAGCCCCTAATTGCTCTCACGTACACCCTTGCATACACACAAGGAGTGAGTTCAAGAGACCTGGTTGAAGCATCTGCATAATTTGAGTTTAAAAATTATTCAATCCCTTGGTTACCTGTAATTAGAACTTGTTGGCACTGTTTGCATGAAATAAAGAGCAGAAGTCCGTGCCTTCCAATGCCACTTCTTGGCTGGGAGTGTGCAGAGGACACAATCTTCTTGTAGCTCTTCCTGGAGAAGATCCATCAGCTGTTTGTGGGAGCCACCATAAAAGGGTTCAATGAGAAGGACACTCATTTTCCAAGTACTTCAGAACTGCCTGAAACCTGAAAACGAAAATAGAGAAGTATTTTACTTTAGAAACATATCTTTATTGTTATTGTTACTACTTAAAATTATATTGGAAGAAGAAGAAATATACTGCAAGGCCTTGTAATATATCCTTAATATTATATTAATGAATTTACTTCAGAAAAGGCAACTTAGAAATTATGATGACTAGATTATTTTGACCTTTAAAAGATACTGTCTGCAAATTTTAAATGAATGAAAATGTGCAAGACTTAGGAACACAGTGTATTTTGAATTTATGGGTTTGTTTTCAATCCGATATTTAAAAACAGCTTTACTTTACACACTAACTCCCTAATACAGTCAACTATTCCATAACTTAGAATGTAGGTTATTCATTCATTCTCCTTTTCCTGGTGGCAGAGAAAATTAAAGAGTAATTCAAGCACACTTCAGCCAGAACAGTTGCCAGTAACAGTGATTTGGGTAAGAGATTTAAAGGCAGAGAGCAGCAGAGGGGAGATGCAGGTGGGGCATTCCCCAGGACACCCTCCTGCATTGCTGGGAGCTGGGATCACAACCCCAGCAACCACAGGAGATGTAAACCACCCTATTTCTTCTGAGTACTCCAAAGTGGGTGGAAGAGAACACCAGAGGAGGCTCAAGGAAGCTCTGAGACAAAAAGCCACAGAGCTGCTCACAAACAGGATGCAGAACGTGCTGCCCAAAGCGAGGGGACAGATGAAAACCGGGTGACTATTGCTCATCGCCCTCATGAGTCACACCCCTGGGCTACTCAAAAGCTGCTTTTCACATGCTTCGAGCAAAGCCACCACACACAACAGCTGAAAGCAAAACCCTGAAAGGTGTTCACCATCCACAAACACCTCTCTGATGGTTTCCCTCTCAACACTCCCTAAGAATGATGAACTCCCTGCTAAACTCAGTTACTCCAGACTGGTGTTTGACAATGTACATTGCAAGACCTTACACCTGTTTCCTGACCTGCAATTTCTACTGGTTTCAGACTGTAATCCTTATCTTATCAAAACCTCTGGTGACAAGAAATGAGAATTCAACGGAGAACTATATACTGTCCTGAAAATCTCAATCATCTCAACCATAGTTGAGAAATTCAGTTTGATTCAAGATCAGGTTAAAAATATTATGTATTCTGTAATCAGAGGGCAGAAAACAAACAAAAAGCCTTTTAAGTGCACTGTGGCAAAAGATCAGTTAACCAGCAACAAAAATCCAAACACTGAATCAATTTAATTGGGAGACAAAACATAATAAACCTTTGGGTTTATTTTTTGTTGTTGGCCCACCATGGAGCCAGGCAAAATGGCGATGTAGAGCTTCTGGGTCACCATGGAACAATGAGCAAAAGAAAAAACATTCCAGGCTCCAACTTTCTTGTCCTAATCCAGCCTGGATTCAGGTTATCATTTGCTCTATTATTCACTCCTCCATAATATTTCAAATAAATTACTTGTTTTAATAAATGCGTTCTTTGCAAACCAAAAGGAAAGCCATCTGGAAGCAGATACTTCACTCCATTTTGGAGCTTGCTTCTTTTCAGGTAGCAAAGCAGTTTCTGATCTCTTTTCCACTGACCTAATTTCAAAAAAATCACACTTTTGAGATCACTGACGTTTTCTGAATTTACAATGATGTAACCAAAATCATACTCTCTCCTCCAAAGCCCTTTTGGAGCCTGCAGGGTAATAACTGCTATAAAAACACAAGCTGTGGCTTAGAATCTGCACTATTCACCTAAAGAACAATTTGTAATTAATCATGCTATGCTTGTCATCAAATGCCACCGAAAATTTAATTCAAAGGACTAAAGGGAAGCGTTTTATAAATTCAGCCCCTAAAAACGGGGTGTGTGAAAAAGTTGGTAAATGCCACTGAGTCAGTCACTCAGGGAGGCTTGCAACTAATTTACAAATCATTAGCAGTATCACTAATAAAGCAATTTGTTCATGAAGCATCTGATCAGATCACACTTCACCAGACTAGTTCTGAAACTGGTTTTATCACCAGGTTTAGCTGAACCCACACTGTGCTCTTTGGTTTTATTTTGCACCAGTTTTCACTGTACATCCCTCACGGGAACAGAGAATGACTGTACATGCTGACGGTAAGAGATTGCTCAGTCCTCGTGTTTCCTCCTGCTTAAAGACCCTGACATTTACTTCATTATTCTGCATTTACCTACCTTTAGATCTATTAGGGGAACTGCAATACACCAGCATTACTATACAATAAACTCCCTTTGGCTATTTACATTGGGAAACTGGGTTGAATCGTGGATGTGTCGTGGAGTGGGTGTTAAGATAGCTCTTGATATGTAATTCTTCACAATAACACTCATAGACCCCGTGGCAGCAGCCCATGAGGGTGACAATCAGCAATGACACATTTTTTTTCAGAGACGACCTAAAGCTCAAAGGTTTTCTTACAAAACTCACTCGCTCCAAAAAAATGTAGGTACTGCTTATGGAAATCCTCACTAGCACTTGTAGGATTCTGTTGTTGTGTGATCTCTGTACATTACCAGCAATATACACCAAATTCAATTCAGAAAAAATGTTATAATGTTATTTAAGAAGCAGTATGTGGTTTATTTTATTCCTTTTTGTCGTTTGTTTTTTCAAAATAAGATGCTACCTACATAAGATACTACTAAAGGATAATGGCAGTACAATATATGTCACATTCACTTCAGGGCTTGAGTTAGATGAAGCAACTTAAAAGTCAATAAATCTTCTGTTTTTAAAAGATACACTGATAATGCTAAGGAAATTATATTACATATAACTAATAATTTCTTGTACTTAGAAAGACACAGAGGAGGTAGGACACGGTCGTTTGGCTCATATTTCACCCACATGACTTCCAGTTTTGTTCACATACAAAAATAACAGCTATTATTTTTGCTTTATTTCCCTTGACCCAGCCAAGTTAAGGTAAATATGTACCATAAACTCCTCAGAGGTCTCCAAAAGACACAGCTGATAAATGGCCTGAGAACATTCACCATATCTGATGGAATGCAATCCTCAATTAAATATAAATCACTCCAGGTATTCTTTTCCCCATTTCAAAGAAAACAACAAATATTAGAAAAACAGAACTGCTTCCCCTTTCTCATTACAGTATTTCCTCTCTGGAGCCAGCAATCCTGGGTGTTCCTCAAACAGCTCAACCCCATCCACACGGCTGCAGGATCCTTTCCTTTGAAAATTTCCTACTCTGTCTTTACCATACAGAGCAGCACATTCCTCAGGATACACATTACACATCTGAAAAAAAAAAAAAATCCTTCAAAGTGCTAACAGTGTCCAAACGACATGACTAATACAGAGGTATATTGAAGTACTGAGAAGTGTAGGTGGGTAATTAGGTGCTGTCTCAAAGCCAGAAGCTCATGGTGACATTCAGCCAGGACTTTTGTCACTTGCTGCAGCTCTACCCCACACTGAAACATGGCAAGTGATGGAGTCCCTGAAAGAGCCACTGCTGTTTGAACCAGTAATTTCCTTTTAAAAGGAAATCTGAGTACTGCACAGAGTAATAAATAAAAATTATCTTTAAAGGCATGGAAGGATTAACTGTTCAACCAGACACAAAACCATGGCTTCTTTTTAAACTCTAGGTGAAGGCCAACTTAGGTATTTTTGTTAACCAACCTAGGCAGAGAAAACCCATCATTTTCCACAATTTATTAAAGAACACACATTCACTCTTATATGCAGAAGTGTGGTTTCACAAACATCAGCACAGCTCACATCAGGAAGCCATAATTAGCTCTGTTCATTGACGTACTCAGACAACATAAATTACAGACCACGTCTAAATATCTGTCCAACAAAACAGCTGAGCAACCATCCAAACCCAAAGGAATAATTGTTAATATATTCCACAGGTAGAGATCTGCTATTAGTTACAGGAAATAAGGTATATGGTTTCAGTAATGATTGTTTTAACCGTCACAGTCCCACACATATGAGAAATTTATTCCGCCGCCGTATCCGAGCACACGTGGTTCAGAGTGTCGTAACTCAACCCACTGCAAAACCCACCAGGTACAACCTGTGGACATCAACATACTTAAACCTTTGATGGTTTCACAGAAGCTCGCTGCGATGGCTGAGACAGGCAAAAAATTTCCATGTTCCACACTGCAATAAAATGTGATTTTCCAAAGGACTTTTGAGAGTCCTCACCTTTCCTCCTCTGTCCCTTCTCCTTCCCATCCCTACCTGAAATTGGGATGTGCTGTAAATACACACCCAGAGATTGAAAGAGCCTGCATTGCCCTCCCACTCACGACAGTGACTCACCGAAACCCCAAAGCTGTACCTTAAACACAATCACATCTCAATGTTTAACCAAAATTTAACTTGTATTTAGATCACCCAAAAGTACCAGTTCTGAGGTTTGTCATTACTAAACTGCATAAGCGAGAATGACAATTTATCTTTTATATAAACCAACTGGAAAAAGCAAGAAAACCTCCACTTCTTTTGAGAATGTGGTAGACCAAAATTGTTCACCTGTATTTGGATGGCTGAGCAGCAGTAACATTAATTTACTGGTGACACCCATAAACCACAGTCTGGACTATGTACACAACCTGAGAGCTGCAAACACCTACAGAACACCAAAATTTACCATTACCTGGAGGCAGCAAGGAATGAAACCTGCATGGATTTCCTGGCCTGCTTTGGTTTCGCTAAAATACCACATCTCATTTTTACCGTACTTATGAGCTACACATGCAAGGGCATGGAGTGACAGAACGAGGAGAATGGTTTTAAACTGAAGGAAGATGGGTTTACATTAGAAACTGGGAGGAAATCCTTCCCTGTCACGGTGGGCAGGCCCTGGCACAGGGTGTCCAGAGCAGCTGTGGCTGCCCCTGGATCTCTGGAAGTGTCCAAGGCCAGGCTGGATGGGGCTTGGAGCACCCTGGGACAGTGGAATGTGTCCCTGCCCATGGAAGAGGGTGGCACTGGATGAGGCTTAAGGTCCCTTCCGACCCAAACCTTTCTGTGATTCTATGATGCAATCAGAATTGCGAACAACATAATTTTTAAAGAATTGGTTTGATCTTAATCGTATTGTGAGGACTTCCAGGTTCAATTCTTATGTCTGTGTTTTCAACCCTGAGATGGAGCAGCAGGAATTGTAAGATTTTTAAGATGTCCCATGGCTATCAATCCAGAGACACCCTGACACAAGAGACAATTAAGGCTCCTTTCAGAGTTTATGCATTTAGAAAGTAACATGCTGTAAACTCTGCACACTATCCTGTGAATGCTAAGTTAACAATATTGCTATAAATCCTTAGGAAAAAGATGTTAATGTATATGCAGTGTACACATTTTAAAACTCAGAATTTAAACTGTTTTACTATTTTATCTAGGCAAAGGCACTAATGACCGTCATAATTTTCTGTTGTAAATTAAATTTGGTTTTGTTCCAGCTACAGAAAAGCAAAAAAAATTAATCCCCAGAATTTTCTTTTTACCTTCTTCCCCAACACAGTCTGAGACTATCATAAATATTCTGCATCTATACTTCTAGCCATCCTCAATCAACATCTTTGAAGATCTTAATCTATACTGAATAAATTATTGCAATTTATACTTTTTTTTCCAGTGGAGAAAGACATCTGTGCATCACATTTATGGTTAACTCAAAACCACAACAGTCAAAGCTACCTCTGTGGGGAAGCCTCCATGCCCCCATGGAGCACAGCACTCCAAAGATATATTTCAGGGAAATTTCCCTGACTGATGTGCTGATCCCTCAGTACACTTGGAATGGCAATTACAATATGCAACTTGCTTTCTTTGTGTCTAATTGACTTCCTAAATTGTATGCATGGGACTAAATACTACTCAGGACAGGGCATGAGGGATACTCAGTACTTTGTAAACTACCCTCACAAATTCAGTTTTACAAGGGCAAATTAAGCATTGTTAATATTTAATTAGGATAAAATTTTCCTCCAAAGAAAAGCAAGATAGAAGGGGGAAAGACACAGAAGGTGTGATGGAGAACCAGGGCCATCCAGAAGGGGGAAAGACACAGAAGGTGTGATGGAGAACCAGGGCCATCCTCTGCCAAGAAAACAACCACAGCCACCATAACCCATCACCAACAAACCAAATTAACTCTTCCACAGGCTTTGTTCCTCTGTCTCCTCCCTTTAATGATCCACATAGATTTATAGAAGTTGACATGAGTATGCTGCAGAGCACAAGATATTAAATAATTATCTTCGCAAAAAGTTTTACATTATTTTGAGGAGCTCTTCCACCACTAACAGGATTTTTTTAAACAAGGCAAAATAAAAAAAAATACAGCTCTAATATGAGAGTATAACCTCTCATAAGAGTATGCCAGGTTTGCAATTGGATCTGAGAGAAAATTAGTTATTCTGATTTAACAGTTAATTATAAGCTCCCATTTGCCATGTAATTCAGAAGCCTAGAAAAATGAAAACTGATTTTAACAGACTGCTAAAGTTGTTAAATGATATGTTGACTTTATCCAACTTATTTGCAGTGTGTTTACAGCACATGAAGGATCAACACAGGTTACAGGACTCAACATTTCCAGTGCTGCACCTATGACTATAAATTTGATAGCACTGATGATGCTGAAGGCTTACATTAGGTTTAAACAGATGAAGGATCCTTGATTTAGAGTATCTCTGAGAGGAGAGGGAACTAATAGGTGTGGTAATGGGAGATGTAGCACTATTTTTAAACTTGACAGGAGACATATTAGTTGCTAGTTCCCTATTATAGAAAAAGTCCCAATCTGGTAATAATGGGCTGGCATTTTGAAATTCCTCCGATTTATTAGGAATATGATGAGAAATGTGCTCCACACGCTCTGAGCTTCAGACCAGTTTCTGTACAGAAGGTAAGAATTACAATGTGCGTTCATGGCCAGTTTAAAGACCATATGTATTCATTTTTAAAAAGTCACAAATATTTTAACTAATTTTATTTGAAAGTCACAGTCTACAGTGCATATTAGCCAATTGATTAAAAGACAAAGCATTTGCTAGAAGCCATCATTAGTCACTCTGTGAGGTAATAAAAATCAACCCACATCAAAAAGTTGATTTGTTTTCCTCAGCAAATTTGAAGTAGCAAAATAATAAACGAAGACCAAATCACTCTTGTGTCAATAGAACTTGGGACTGAGGAATTAAACTGCTCTTATAAAAAGCTGGAATTGCAAGAGTTAATTTCAACATGAGGCTTGGTAGCCTGAGATGTTTGGCAGCAACACTTGAGTGGGCACAAGCCAGACTTCTTTTGCAGTCAGAAGGTATCCCTTGAATATGTGATGAAAGGATCTGCTTCTTCAGTCACACCTTGAGTCCATGAAAAGGATGCAACGAGATCCACTGTCAAATGGAGTTCAGCTGTGAAATCAGGGAGGGGACCCAAACACAGGAGCAATTTGCAGGGCAGGTGGCCAGAAAGCCAACTCTGTCCTGAGCTGCATCCAAGGCCATGGGGACGGCAGGTTGAGGGAGGGGATGGCTGCCCCTCTGCTCCCACAAGATCCCAACTGCAGAGCTGCATCCAGCTCTGGGGTCCCCAGTGCAAGAGAGATGTGGGCTTGGTAAAGCCAGGCTGGGAGAGCTGGGGGTGTTCCCCTGGAGAAGAGAAGGCTGCCAGAGCCTAAAGGGGCTCCAGGAGAGCTGGAGAGGGACTGGGGACAAGGGATGGAGGGACAGGAGCCAGGGAATGGCTTCACACTGAGAGGGTTAGATGAGATATGAGGACAAAATTCTTCCCGGTGAGGGCCTGACACAGGGTGCTCAGAGAAGCTGTGGCTGCCCTGGATCCCTGGAAGTGTCCAATGCTGGGTTGGACAGGGCTTGGAACAACCTGGGATGGTGGAACATGCCCTGCCCACAGCAGGAGCTGGGAACAGGATGAGCTTTAAGGTCTCTTCCAACCCAAACCATCCTGTGATGCAAAGTTCACAGGACATTTCAGTAAAATTACTTCAAAATTTATTTCAACCATGATGGAAAATGGACTTCAAAAGGGGAGCCAAGTGTACCTGCCATGTTTTTCACCTTAAGACCTGCAACTAAAGGAACATAAAACGGGCAATCATGAGGATTTTGCCAACCTATGAAATCTTTAATATCAAGGGAAGAGAATAAATTATCAAGTTATTGTTAGTTTATGAGATGCAACATTTAAGTACTGGATCCCTACAGCAATGTGGGCATGATCCTCTAAGTAACTTTAAGGCTGAAATGTTACTTGTACAAAAAAGCCCTCAGTTTTGAATATTAAGTACTAAAATTCAACAGATGAAATTTTCTGGTCTTTCACTTGCCCAATTCTTTTCAGCTCAAGAGAAAGCTGAACCAGGGCTTCATGCTCTGAAGCCATAAGAACAGAAATACCTCTCATTAACTTCTGTGCAGCCAGCACCACATTAGGGCTTTTAGAAACCCCTCAAAAGCTCTCAGAGTCAATAGCAAACATCACACAATACTGAATGAGGGCTTCATACAGCACTAAACATATTTTTCCATGTTAACAATATTTATATCTTATTTCTAACTTGACGTGCAGATGACATGTTACCCACACCAATTTATAAATCCAGCACAATAGGAGTTGCCAATTTGATTTAGTGGTGCAGCACCCTGTTTCCTGTAAATAATTTCCCTAGCAGGCTTTGACTAAGCCCTCTGAAAGGGCTCTAGAAATATTAAAGGCTCCAGTTTCTGGCCAAAATGCTTTCTGACAGCTCACTGCAAGTGTTCCCCAGCATCTCTGCTGACCCAAGAATAGCAAATTTAATGACTTAAGTCACTTGTTTCTATCCTCTTGTGTGCAGAGCTTGCAAATTACTTCAAGGATTGGCTTAAAGCAACGAAGAAAAGCGTATTCATACATTTTATTTTACTTCACAAGTATCAGAAAGTTAAGGGGTCTGCCTCCTCCACTGGGAAGTATCTATGGATACACACATTGCAGAAAGCTGAAAAACACTGACACGAGTTAAATAAACATGTCTGGTATCATCTGCCAATTGAAATGGTGAGCATTGCAGGAAATATTTGTTTTCCATGAATAAAAGCGATACACAAGCATCTCAAAACAATCTGTTTTGGAAGGTTATTTTGGTTGTTTTGTAAACAAGTTTAGGTTCTGAGCTGATGTTTTCAAAACAGATACTGCAAAGCGAATAAATATTCATGTCTGGGGGAGACCCTAACAGACATGAAACAAGTGCGTGGCCCTTTTTAACAGTGCCACAGATAAAGCAAGGCAAGGACACTCAGAGAGGACATCAAGATGTAAATTTTTTCCTTGAAGTTTCTCAGATGGCTGAAAAGTGCCATTAAAAATCATCATGCTCAAAAAAGCCTGGGCCTTAAAAACTTGGCTTTTATTGCACATAAGAAAATCTGGCTACAACCCACAAACAGCACTGTAGTCTTTAACAAAAAGAATTAAAAACAGGGACTTTTTTTTTATTTTACTTCATTATAAATCATGAATGTATCAGTACAACTCACTTAGGTTTTCAGCTTTAGGGTCACTAGAGAATCATTTAAAACCTGTCTGAAAATCATTTACTGTGCTTGAGCAACTGGCCACACTCACAAAACTTTTCTTCAAAACCTGAAAATCCTTATCGAAATAAAACATCCTGCTCAACAAAAACAAAATTATGCTGTCACTTACCAGCTCCTTCCACTTGTACCAGCACAGAAACTGGAACACTCCCTCCACACACTGGTACAACACTAAGAATCACCGAATAGTTTGGGTTTGAAGAGACCTTAAAGGTCATCTTGTTCCAACCCTGCAGGCAAGGACACCTTACACTAGAGCAGACAGCTCCACACCCCACCCAGCCTGGCCTTGGACACTTCCAGGACTGGGAGGTCAGGAACATTAAGTATGGTTTATAATGGCCATGACTACGGGGGAGCAGAGAACAAAACATATTCACTGAAGGGCTCAGAGCTGAAGGAACTATTTTAAGGTCATTACTGGAAGAGCCAAACTATTTAAAGTTTAGCTGGCTATTAGTAGGTGCTCTTGCTGACACTGCTGATAAAAATCCCAGAAATACCATTACAAGGCAATGCAAGAAACCGCTCACACCTCACACACGCAAGGTCTGTGCTTAATATTCCCACTTCTTCATTTCAAAGCCACAAATATCACAGCCTCTGCCAGCAAGTTACAGATCTGTTCTGACTCCTACTAAAGGCATCAGAGCTGTGCAGTTACTCTGGCCATTGGGAAATTTTTGGCAATACCCCCAGTTAAGCATTCACAGCAGCCATAAGCAGCTCTTGGAGGCCTGGAGAACAACATCATATGGACAGTTTGGGAAAACCTCTGTAATCAGGGCAGTGTTACCTCAAAACAGTGTTCCACGGGCAGTCAGGCTCACAGCAATGCTACAGCTGAAACTTCTGGTTAATTTCCATGTACCTGGACCTGTTTGAGTGGATCTAAATGAATTCATGAGGATGCTCCAAGGGCTGGAGCCCCACAGCTCTGGAGCCAGGCTGGGAGAGCTGGTGGTGCTCACCTGGAGAAGAGAAGGCCTTGGGGAGAGCTCAGAGCCCCTTCTGGTGCCTAAAGGGGCTTCAGGAGAGCTGGAGAGGTTCTTGGGACATGGGCTTGGAGGGACAGGACACAGGGAATGGCTTCAGACTGAAGAGTAAGGTTAGACTAGAGATTTGGAGGTGCTTTGGTTACAGAGATGGCATTAAATCTATATTTAAATCACCTATTTATGCTGTGGTTTTCAAAAATCACTTTCATTCAGTGGATCTGAGGCCAAGAGAGGTGTTACACAGGCCTTAGATCAGCATCATTCACTCTGTACTTTCTGAATATTTTCAGATCCCATTTTCCCATCAGTGTTTAAGCAGAGACTAATCCCACAAAGCTTTGTACGTGATAGATACTTGAAGGTGCTTATGAAACTGATTTAGGCCCACATTTAAGGCAGAAATAAATCTGGAAGACACTCTTCCCCCTTTGACCACCAAAGATAAAATATAATTATGAGGGAAGGGAAAGGAGAAGAAGGAAAATAATAAGTTCCCTTCAGAAAATATACATGTGGAAAAAAACTCAGATGGAGTGCCCAAAATAAGCAATACCATGCAAATGCTCTGAGAAAAGGGAATTATTTCCACCTATCTGCATTGATCACACACACTTGCTTCCACTGACAAGAACGTAATCCAAACTCTGCCTGTTCATCTCAAAGTGGTTATGAAGCCATGTGTGAGGTGCATTCAACATCCTCTAAGATGAACAGAATCTGTTTTGCATGCCAATATCCTTGGAGAGAGCAATATTCATGCAAGATGATTCAAGCTACTCTTCAGAGCTGCAGCACTCTGCCTCCCCATTGAAGCTCTGAATGAGCATGGGCAAGAGAGATCCATAAACCATTTTTCCTAGAGTCTATAGACAGTTGGTTTCTTAACACTCACGGAAACATCTTCTTGGGCATTAACAGAATGACTTAGAAAGAAAAAAAGTCTGCTTTTTCTCTTTAGAGCCGAGTTTCTTTTCAAGCTGTGTAACACCACTTGATATTTAGTTTAGCTACTCAACCAAGCATCAGCCTTCAATGTATCCAAGGTGCAGAATGGTTGACTAACACAGACCATTTCACTTGTTCGGGCTTATTTACAAATACCACTTACATACTGCTGGCATTTATAATGACACCTGGGATGTTGCTGACACACCACTACGTTTGTAAAGTTGGAGTCTACAGGCACAGTGGATTCTAAGAAACGTGCTGGGGAATACACACAGCGTTTCCTTTGACTGTTACTAGAATGGTTACTTTGACTATATCCTATCTGAATAGGGAAAAAAGCTTCAGAAACAAGCTTTAGCAAGGTTAATCCCCCGCTGATTTTCTTATCATTCAACACTATTTCACTCAATTACTTTTGTCAATGATTTTCTCAAAAAAATTGCCTCCTGACCATATTACAGGGTTGCTTAAATTACACTGCAGAAACCCATTCATGCATATACAGAACTTCATGTGTTTCTTACTACTGTTGCCTTGTTATTCCAAAGCCCACAGCCTCTAAATACCACACTTCAGTCCTAGAAACCTTGACACAGTGTTTGATGACAGAGAAATACTTGGTTTGGTTTTGTAAATATACAGCCAGACTAGAAGGCATTTACCTTACAGTGGAAGCAAAAATGGAATATAGATGATTAATTCAGCTTTGCAAAGCCAAAGGAGTCCTAATCTGTATGAACATGTCCCAAGCCTTGAAGTGTCCATAGCCAGCTTGGATGGGGCTTGGAGCAACCTGGGATAGTGAAAGGTGTCCCTGCCCATGGCAGGGGGTTGCAACTACATCACTTTTAAGGTCCCTCATAACCTAAACCATATTATGATTCTAAAACAAAACAAAACACTGTGTATAAGCTCAAATTACTAGCAATTTGTAAGAAAAAGCTTGGATTCTTACACAGAACTAATAATATAACTTCTAACCAAACATTGTCAATTGTTCTGTCTAAATATGCTTGAAACAACAAACTGTAATTATTCTATCTCCTCCCTCCAACCCCAAAATCATACTACACCTTCTGCCTGGGGTTTTCCCATTATTAACAACAAGAGGTTTAATTTATCTGCTTTTATCCAAAAATGCTGAAGAGCTTAACAAACATTAATTAAACCTCGCAACACTCCTGTGAGGTAGGTAGGTATTGTTATCTCTGCTTTACAGATGAGAAAACCTGAATTAAAAATTGTGATTTGCACTATTTCCCAACAGTAGTTTTACAGTAAAATCAAGTTGCAGAAGAAAGGAGCAGTGACTTGTATGTCCCTATTCCCAACCACCACAATATACATTCTCTTTCAAACCAGCAGGACTTTACTTGACACTTTGCCACACGTGAGAAAAATATTCTGAAAAACAGCATTAATCTACCGTTAGCATCATCCTTTCTAAGAAAATACAGACAAATACATCTTTTACCCAGATTGTACTTCCATTATTTCGTTATGAAAATGAGACCAAATTGTATCCTCTTCATCTGGATAGCTCATGAATTCCATCTTCAAAAGGAAAATCCACACTTCTTGAAACCATATGAACTGTTTCTCAAAACAACTGAATCCCTGATTTCCTCTTTTCACTTATGTTTCTTAACAATTCTTAAGTTCTTCCCTACTCTTTAGCTTCTTTTCATTACTTCATGTTGCACTTTCCTTTCCTTAATCCTACATCACCATTTTCTTCTTCTTTAATTTTTTTAATGACAAAACAGAGGATTTACTTACAAACAGCACATCAACTACTACCTAGATGGGTCACATACCAATTTTTCCTGTCTCAAACTAGTCTCACTTCCAACCTGTGTATGAACATATCCTCCATCTGACAGTCCACAAAATCAAACACTCTTCTCTTTGCCCATTCTGCTATATTCCTCATTAGAAAACCTCCAATTTGAATACAGTCATTTCTTCAGTGTTTCAGAAGCAAAAGCTTCACAGTTCTCTTCCTTTATTTTACCTGTCTAATTGCCAGTTTCACTTCCCTGTCTATTTCCACAAATTTAACAAATCTGTCCTCTATAAAAGTGGCCATCTCTGATGTTTTGTAAACTAAGGTGGCACAACAAATGTTTCTGAATGGACACGGAGACAACTGAAGTTATAGAAACTTACATTAAAATACAAGTTGATAAAAGCTTTTTTGACAAAACAACTGTAAAATGTTTTTGAAGTCATATGATTTTTCTGTGACTTGATTTATCTTATTATAGAATCAGCATGAAAAGTTAAATTAGACTTTTTTTTTAAACCACACAAGCTAGCACATCTTGTTTGTACTGCTTGCTCTAATGAAGTGAGCCTACACTTGCCAGTGCACAGTAAAAATAGGTAGCTCTGTTATTCATATACACTGCAAGCAGCATCTTGCAGGCTCTGAGAACTCGTTCTCATCATATGGAGGCTGCAATAAATGTTCAGCCACCGTTTTCTCCTTCAGCTCTCAAAATTACAGCTGGATTCTTTAAGCATTACATGTGACTTCTTGCACTTTAAAGCTTCTGAACTACTTGAATTGCAAGACGCAGAAGCTCTGCCCACAGACACTTTCTTGCTCCCACTTATTTCATGCTACAGCCAGAAAAGTACCAAATGCTACTTGTTCATGGGATTTGCTGGTCAGTGGATACAGCATCCCCCCAGACACACTGCAGCTGAGCAGGATCTGTATCTGCCTCTGCAGCACACAAACCCCATCTACTCCTTTTTCATCACCCCTTAAAGGTGACCCTTCAGAAGAACCTGCCATACAAAGTATTTTATCCTGACAGCCCGAGAGTGCTGGGGGTGTTAAACCTTGGGAGGAAAAGGCTCAGGAGAGAGCTCAGAGCCCCTTCCAGTGCTTAAAGGGGCTCCAAGAGAGCTGGAGAGGGACTTGGGACAAGGGATGGAGGGACAATGGCTTCTCATGGACAGAAGACAGGGTTAGATGGGATACTGGGAAGGAATTCTGCCCTGTGAGGGTGAGGAGACCCCAGCTGAGGGTGCCCAGAGCAGCTGTGGCTGCCCCTGGATCCCTGGAAGGGTCCAAGGCCAGGCTGGACAAGGCTTAGAGCACCCAGGGATAGTGGAATGTGTCCCTGCCCATGGCAGAGGGCTGGAACAGGATGTCCCTTCCAAACCAAACCATTCTGTGATTCACTAGGACTAGGAGTATGAAAAATCAGTTTAAGGAAAATTAAGATTTTCCAACAGCTTTCCGCTGTTTAGTTGCCAGCACATTATTTAAATTCACAATTTTTACATTATTTCAGAACAAGCATAGAAATAAATATGCTATTTGTTACTATTTGTTTCCATTTTGAGATGACTTGCTAAAATTTTCTCAATTTCTGCATGTACAAAAGTCAGGCATTATTTAACCTCTGTAGGCACAAAAAGGGGGATTTTTTTTTTTTTTTAATATCCACTAAGGTAACCAATTTGTCTGCATTCAGCCACTGAGAGAATGATCTGAAATCCTGCAAAAACTTCAGATATGCAGCAGAGATCAGTAAGTCTCATCATGAGAGGCTTCTCAGCACATTAATCTCACTCTCCACTACTGTCATTTACTTCTTGCTTGATTCCCAATGTTTTGGCTTTTCCTTTATTTTTTTAAATTTTGGTGGATTCTTATCTGCAAAGTCACACAAACTGCCACAGAGCAAACACTCTCCAATGCTTAAAATCAGGTTAGAACCCACAGAAAATTAGTTTCAGTGAGACTCCTACTCTTTTGTATTCTCCTCTTTAGATATATCAACCCTATCTGCATTCTAAAGAGTCACTTTTCCCAAATAGTTTATGGTGAAAGAATATAAGATAAAACTGCTTCTGAAACTCCCTAACAATGAATTTTTTAACTCTTTATTACGTTAAAAACCCATTTGCCTCCATAATAAATGCTTTGTGAGGAATAAAATAAATCACCCCTCTCTGTGGTGCATGAAAATCTGGAGTGAAGCTTGGTTCTGCTCTTCTGAAGCCCCTCACCGGGCACCACCAGACCAGAGCTCGAGCACGAGGTTCTTGGGCATCAGAGCGACACCGGGAACATCAGACGCCGAAGCGTGTGTAGGTGTATTAGCAGTCCTACCATCCATCTGTCAGAAATCTTCGATGTTCCTGCACATCACCCACTGGCAGAGCTGTCTGCCAAGCAAAAATATTATGAAATGTTCATTATATCCTCAAATCTCCCCCCCTTCCCGAGGAGGAAATGGAAAAACCTGTCTCTCCACACACACAGGCTTCGCATTCGTTACCAAGAAACGGTGAAAGACTTTCAAATTCACCCAGAAAGAAAATCTACCAAGAGACCAGGACTGTGAATTTAGATTTATTTGAGCAAACTTTACTTACCAGAGGATATGCTGACTTTTAGTTCACATATATCTCATTTTTAAGGTACGTTAAAGACAGAGTTTACAATTAACTGAACAGACAGCGTACAAAAGGCTTTTAGAACTACACCATATGGTCGAGGGAAAGGAACAATCTGGACTATCCACATTTCAATCTGCAGGCTTGTCCACCTCTATAACACGTTGTATTGCTGTAATAAAATATTAAGATAGAATTTTAAAAGTGAAAATATCTATCTTTTGCACTACCAGGGAGCAAGGCATCTTACAGTCTAGCGCATTTAATAAATATTTTAACTTTTATGATTTTGGCTTGCTGAATCAGATATAGTCAATAAAATTCCCAATTCATTTTAAACTCTAGTTCCAGAAGGATATGGGTGGGTATTCATCTTATGCTTCAGGGAAATAAAAAATACCAGTTTATACGGGGTATACTGGCAGCAGTTAACGTAACAGATGACACATTCTTGGAAATTAAATAAAAGCAGAAAGAAAATACCCATTGTTGCTCAGTGAAGGACTAATCACATGGTCACAGCTGGAACCAGTGTAAATCATTCATTAATAAAATTCTGTTGTAGTAGTCACTTTTTTCTGCGTTTCAAATGCCAGTAGAAAAAAAGACCTCTTTCAATTCTTTGCAGAATGAGACACAAGTATTTCATAGTAACTATTAAACTTAATAAATCTTTTCAGGAAAAAAATATCTGCAAGGAAGCCATTGTTGGCACCAACAAAAAATATGAATACTTTTCTATTCTACATATAATCCCAGAACACAGTCCAAGGAGATATTCGCTGCACTCTGTACTGGCCTGAGTTCTGATCACACAGAATCCAAATCTTGAGGAAAAAAAAAATCACCTGAAGCCTTTGTAAGACACATTTTAAAATGTAAAGAATATAAATGCAGCCTTGTGGGTCAGATCCCTCAATGTGAAGTAGAAAGCTGCACTAGATGAAATGCAGACACTCCACAGAGATCATGCAATACTCAAGTATTCCATGATTACACACTCTTGGATATAGGTATCACAGGCTCACAGCCAACCCGGCCTGAGCAGGAGGCTGGGCTAGGTGGCCTCCAAAGAACAATCCCAATCTGAATTACCCTATGATCCCATGTTCTTTCACATTATAGATTTCTCTCTTGCGCTGTGACACTTATTTTCTCTTTAAAAAAATATATATATATATATTTATATAAACTATTTCAAGTTTTGTGTTTCATTGCCCCCAATAGCAGGAAAAATCTTCACATGACCTGTACAACTTTGTAGGTAACGAGTTACGAAATCACAAAAATCAGATCATCCACTGCAATTATTTTGAAAGCAACCTTCTGGTATATTCAGTGTCCTACTCACAACACCACAGGATAAGAGGCCTGTTTTTCTAATTCTTTCAAAGAAACTACAGAGAACAGGAAATACAGAGTATGCCATTTGATGCTTTAAACTGCCACAATATAAATTAAAGAGGATAGGTTTTCCTCCACTCCAAAAGAAAAAAAATCAAAACCACCCCACTCCTCATCATCTGGTACAAACACAGCAAGAACAGAGCATTTAAAATTGTCAAGAATTCCTTTAATTGAAAGGTTTCTTTGAATTTGAAAGCTAAAAATATATTATCTCCCTCCTTCTGTGCCTACTAAGCAGTCTGAGCAAAGACTTAAAGCACTCTGGGGCTTGAGAGGATATTTGGGTTTTACTGCCAAGCCTGCTAAGGACTTCCCAAATCTCCCCAAGCCAGGGACCCGGGGAACACGGCGGCGTAAGCTGGTGGGGACGCGCCGCCGCAAACTCCGACACACGCTCGCATTTCCACATGATCAAAGGCTCAACTGCTCTGCTCTTCACTTGGCTGCAGTTATTCCTACCTCACAGTGACATCCTCGGCAGAGGGAGATGCTTGATAGGAAACTGGTTAAAAAAAATATATATAAACCCCCCTAGTTTTTGAGTAATTAACTTCAAGTGGGATGAAGTGACAGTTCAAAGCACTGTCGCTGTAAGAGCATTACCAATACGCAGGAGGATATCACTACCTAAGAAAACCTGAATATGTAAATATGTAGCAATTTTGTCAAATTCAGAAATAAAAACACCCCTAAATGTTGTGCTAATTTCTATTTTAACAATTATCCATGTACTCTTTGTCAAAACCAGTAAAAACCAGAAGGCCAGAAAGTAAATTGAGCATGCAGGTGCTACAGAAAAATCTAAAGCAACAGCAGCAAACATCAGCTCTCACACATGTGCAGGCCATGATGCAAACAGGCAGCTTAACTATAAAATACCATTTTCTGCTCTTCCTCTCTACAAATAATACACATACTGTTCCTGCCTTTTTGGGAACAGAAAAATGCAGTAACAGATCCTGACTGGCCAGGACACACAGGTGAAGTTTACTTCATATTGTTTAGTGATGCATTTCCATGTCAATTTTTTTTTTTTTAATAAAAGCTGGTGAAAAGTGTGACCAACCAATTTATGACTTTTGTCCAGGCTGAGCCCTGCAGCTGCTCTTCATCAGACTTGTGCTCCTGACTCTTCCCCAGTTCCATTCCTTCCCTTTGGACACACTCCAGCCCCTCAATGTCCTTGTCATGAGGGGCCCAAAACTGAACATAGTGTTTGAAATGTGGCCTCACCAGTGCCAAGTACATTATTTTAATTGCTTCCATGCCTAATTGGCACTATCTGGAAGTTCCCAGCAGCCAGGTGAGGTCATTCAGGCCATTGGGTTGGCAGCTGTACCTCCACCAAGCAACACCAGACACGGGGGCACCTCAGCTCCACACTGTTCCCATGGCCACTGACAATCAGGAAAGGCTAGCAGCATAAAAAAATATATCAAACTTCTGAAATGATACAACTATTAATCATTTTTCCTCATTAAAAACCCAGTACCCAACTCTAGGTAGACTGGTTCTTACAAATGGAGTGTGACAGAGTAGGAAAAAAAAGCAGTATTTAGTTTAGCTAGGAAACATGTGACAGATATAAGCTAAAGTTAATGCTAGGAAAGCTAAAATTTATCTTTACTAATCCCTCTCACTGGAAACAATAGGACAGAATTAAAAATGACAAAGTTAACATGAGGAAGTGCATTTGGGGGAGGTAGGGAAAAGGAGACACAGGAAGCCCACAAGGAAGGGCTGCTGCCATCCCACCTAAAGAAGAGCAATTTTTTGCCATCAACTCTTTAAATCACTGTAATGACTTTTTCATGTAGACAAGCATCAGAATTTTTAAGTTCAGTGACTATTACCTGAGTACATACACAATAAACAAGTTCAGGCATGTACATTTCTGGGCTGATTTACATTTTAAGTCAGAAGCAGCAGTCATCTATACCAAAAGGTAACAAGCAAGTTAATTTCTTTCATTTAGATCATTAAGGCATAAAAGTCCTCACTACAGTTATACAAATGAAGATAAAGTTATTCACAGAAAATAAATATTTCCCAAACATGCTGTTCCTCTGCAGCAGAAAAGAATCTACTTCAGAAAGAAGGATGCTGGGTGAGAGAAAGGATAAGAAAACTGCACCAAGAGTGAATTTCACACTGTAGGGAGAAGTAACAGAATAAAAAGGGGCTGGGCTTAATCAAATAGCTGGCTTACAATGTAATTTTTATTAAATTTGTATTATACCTTTGTAATTGTGTATTAAAATGTAGCTCATTAGGCAGCAAATAGCTTTTAAGTAAATGCTTTGCTCTCCTTAGCAAGACAGATCTTCAACACCAACTGTAAATACCAAAGCTGTCTCTCAATTCAAATGCTCTCAGGTTTGTTGTTTTTTTTTTTTTTCCTGTTTTACTCAAATTATGCAGACTTGGATGCCTACAACTAGCACATAAACCTGAAATATGTCATTTAAATCCCTTTATTTAAAGCTGAGGCCTCAAATGGGCTGAAGACAGAAGCTGGAGCAAAGGCAACTACTGCTCCAACCAGGACCAGTGAGGATCTACTCCAAGGATCAAACCCCCAGAGCTTGGGGTGCCTCAAATTCAAGCCCTAATTCTTGCATTTCTAAGGTGCCACATTGCTGCTCTCATTTTCCAAGAGGTTGGTGAGGTTTCTTTGAAAAACCAAAACCAAGGGGCGAGCTCACGTGCTGGGTACAGGGAGGGATGCTCTCAAAACGCTCACAGCGTCACTTTTCATCTTCTAAGACATAAATTCATGTGATCTTTGAACAACTATTTATTTCACACCAAACCAGATATCTCCCTAAAGCCTACCAATACAGCCTGCAGGCATATTTCTTAAATAAAAGTACTGAGTCCTTGTATACTTAAAATTTGCATAGCAAAGGGATGAATCAACTATCACAGAAGTAGTAACACTCTGCAGCAACTGCTTACCTCTTGCAGAAGAAAAAAAAATGTCCTGTTTACAAGGTTTAGGTGGGACTCCACAGGTGCTTTTCTTCATGTTTCACAACTCTGAGGAATCATTTTCTTACAGAATTCTGACAGCTGCTGTTCAGTCTCTTCAATGCACCAGTTGTGTTCATAGAATTTATATTTTGCATGTGTAAACCTCTTTATTTGTAGATTTTATTTATTTTTGTCTAAAGGTTACAGGGATTGTACACACCATTTCAACTAAATTACACCAGTAAGGCAATTTTTTTGCCAGAATGTTCCAAATAACTTTATGGACTAATTTTTTGCTGCAAAAAGATGTATTTTTTTGTTACAGAGATCCTTCAATTTTCACCAACCTAGCAAATTATCCCAGCAGCACCTCCATTAAATGATCAGTAAAATAAATATAAGGTATTAGATAGGGCTGCATTTTACAATTAAATCACTTTACTGCCCTGTGTTTAAGTGTTCAGAAAATAGGTAGCTATGTTTGAAAACAGGTAATTAAAAAAAACAAGGTGTGAATTCTGTAGAGTTGTTAGAGCAGAGGAGTAACTTTATTTTACCTGAAGAACCAGAAAAAAGTAAGCAGTGGAGGAAAGTCCAGGATGAGAGATTCTGCTCACACCATCATTTGAGAAATATCTGAGGTTAAGTTAACTCATTTTAGATTAATGGATCATAACTAAAACTTTGAAAAACCTGCTAGAGGAGATTTACTAAGAAACTGTGATGGAGGCTACCAACACATGATACATTATCTCTTGCAATCTAAAAATTCTTATCTGCTACAGAACTGAAGGTAAAATGCCACTTGGCTTAAAATTTTCTAAGAAAAGGCTGTTTTCCAGAAAAGCACATGGCTGAAAAGCACAGGGCTGCTGTTAACCAAAGGCTTCTAAAAAATACACCAGGTCTGCTTCTGCCAGCCTCCCTCGAGCTGCACCTACTCACATGACAGCTCCCAGGACTGGGCTCACATGGAATAATCTGTATTACATACTTTGATATAGAATAGCCATTGAATAATAATACTCTTTGTTACCTAGTTGGTGTTTAAAAACAAGTATTATATGCATATGCATGTTTTATATAAGATGATGAACATACATGTCCCAGCTTTACAGTCACACTCCACACGAAGCCACCAGCACTGTCCCACACTGGCACAATGGGATCTCCTAAACAGAGCCATGACAACTAATGGAATTATACCAAAATAGTACCAGCTGTATTTATACTGAGGATAGCCCTACCACAGCTCTCAGAGACCTGCTCTGCAGCTCAGGAATTAGCTGTATCTCCTCAGCCCAGCTACTGTAATTTCTCATTTTGATATTTTGCCTTGCCTGGTGAAAAACTCCTCCCACTCTTATCCATCAGTGGAGATAGCTCAGATTTAAATTGGCTTAAACATGGTACAGGTAATATATACTCACATGATCTTTTTTTTTTTTCTAATGTTTTATTTAAACTTACCAAAACCAACTAGAAGGACTTAAAGGCTCCTTCCAACCCAAATATTTTGTAATTCTGTGATGGGAAAATAATTGTTATTAATACTAATAATTATATTATTCTCTTCCATCCCCAAGTGCAAATTTACGGTTCTTTTGCTAAGCAGAAATCAAACCTGTTAACTCAAGGAGTTTCATATTAAGACTTCATGTTAACATCTTCCAGTTGTAAAAAAGTAAATACAATTTTACTTCTTTCCCCTCAAATTCAGCTAATCCAAGGTCACCCACCAGCTCACCACATCTCCATCAAACATGGAATATTTGGCACAAGGAGGCTCAAACTAATTTTTTATCTTATTTTTTACTAGTATTGCTGTATTTACAGGAATATGCAATGAAACATTGAGACTTCTGAAATAACAAAATGGCAAAATTTTAAGGAGCCCTTGTACATGTGTGTTAAAATACACATGGTAAAAATTCAACAATTATATACATGTATAGACGATACATATTTTTAATTTATTACAAATTATACATAAAAATACTCCTATTCTGTATAAATTTGCTATTATAATTTACATTTTATTTTTATTTAAATCAAAGTTCTTATATCTGTGGTTTTAGGGAAGACAGCAGCAGCACCCACTGTACCAGAATGACAGGGAAAAGTCGATTCTAGTCAAATATTTCCTTTTGACTGAAGTGCAAATTGCCTGAGCTGAATGTGTATGAACTAATTAGCAAAGCAGGTATCCCCAAGCTGTGAGCAACTTCTCACTCCTCAGGCTACCCAACAGCAGATACTTCACCACTTTTAATGACCATCATCCCACAAGCAACCAAATCCTGTTTGGCCAACAAAATATGAAGACTTTTTCAGAGATGTTCTTAATTTTTATTATTAATACTGAAGTGGAAGTCAGCACTCACAATATTTTGAAGAACTAACCTCACTTTTGTGCTGGAATCACCAGAGGTATGATTATGGCATGCAAATCCCTTTGGATTAAAGGCCCTCATCAAAGCATCTTACAGGTACATTAAAAATTGAAAGGGCATAAACAACTCTGGCAGCTCAGAGCCCGAGCTGGTGATCTTTGCAATTCATAAACATCGACACTTGGGCAGGTTTGCAGGGGAATACAACCAACTAATTATTATCTTTTGCTTAAGGGCACGTACAGTGAGCTCTGCAGGTACTGCCACTGCTTTTAGCCTAATGTATTGCCTCTTCAAGTCTTTCAATATAACAACTCTCTGCTGTTCTCTAAAGCATTTCCAGTGTTACCAAACTGCTTTATATTCAAAGAGAACACACTGAACCTTCTGAAAGATGTTGCTTAGGAGGAAGCAGCAGTTACAAAATGTATGTGACTTGCAAGCAGTCATTTTATATTATTCACTAAGAGACAAAACCATAGAGTGGTTTGGGTTGGAAGGCACCTTATATCTCATCCAGTCCCACCCCCTGCCACGGGCAGGGGCAGCTCCCACTGTCCCAGGCTGCTCCAAGCCCTGTCCAACCTGGCTTTGGACACTTCCAGGCATGGAGCAGCCACAGCTTCTCTGGGCACCCTGTGCCAAGGTCTCCTCACCCTCATAGGGAGGAATTCATTCCCAATATCCCATCTCACTCTGTCCCCAACAGTGTGAATCCATTCCCCCTTGGTCATTCCATGACCATACAAATAACCTCTCTCCATTTTGTAGGTTCCCTTCAGATACTGGAAGTTCATCATTACAACACCCTGAAGTTCTCTTTTCCAGGCTGAAGAATCCTAATTCTGTCAGCCTTTCCTTGTATGAGAGGTACTCCAATCGTATTCACCCATTACTTAGCACACAATTTTTTGACAAAAATGTTGATGTTTTACAAAACAAGAAAAAAGTACAAGTTGAAAACTTATTACATATACTACTTAACTTTTTTAAAATTATTAAAACAACTTCCTCAATGACTAACTAAAAACAAAATCACCTTAAAATTTATCCACTATGAGTTTAGGTGCTGATGGCACTAAAACAGCAGGCAATTTGGGATGGAAAAACTATGTAAAGCATAATTATTCAAACTAGAAGATTTTTAAGTTCAATCAGCCATGATAAAGAGAAGTTTAGTGAATACCAAAATCCCAATCTTGAAATAACAGAACAAAAATTATCCCATATACAACTGGAGAGAGAACATCACTCACAGCACCATCAGTGCAGCTCCTGGAGCAGCTGTGAATACTCACCTCCAGGTTCTTTCATGTCAGTTTTGGACCAGCTGACATCAAGGTTTTGAAGCGCATTTAGTCATAAGCTTTGGAGAGTCTCAGCCATTCCAAAAAGATACTAAAATTCTATTTGCAATCATGTGGAAATTATCACTCCTGTCAATAGTTTGTGTTCTTACATTTCACTTTAATACATAATACGGCCCAGTAAGCCTAACTCAGCATTTTCCGCCCAGAACTGTCAACACCACTTTCATTCCTTCATATAAGGGATTGGTAGGATTGGTAAGGAGCAGTTTCACTATTGCAAATAATGAGGCATCAAATTATAGAAAATGAAAACTTCCTGAGCAAACTAAAAGCCTCTTCAGACACCATTTGTAATGCTGTGTTATTAACTATTTCCTCACTAAATGGCTTTTTGTTTTTAATTTAGATTCACAGATATGCCAGGCTTCTAAATAAAACATCAGTTCAAAGACTGAAGACATTTTACACGTGGTGTTACAGCTAATGAATTTCCAAAGTTGAAAGAAAACATTGCAAAGAAGTTAGTTAAAAACAGTAGTGAGATTCTGTAAATAGATTCAAGTCTTCAAAAGAAAATCAGTCACTGCTTGCAGCTTTAAAGCAGGTCTTTCAAGTTAGGATTAAACTAAACTGTTATTTAGTGAAATGACACTAAATAAAAACAGTACAAAAAGATGCAAGTGTAAAAACAATCATCATTCCCAAATACCCTGGGTTTGGTACAAGAATCTCTGCAGGTTCCAACAGCTCTGCTTGCAAGAGTGAGCTGGGGGCTCTGCTCATTTTGGTTGTGTTTCCATGACTTGACTAGATGTGCTTATTGAAAAATAAATAAAACAATCACTGCTTTGTGATGGGGAGCAGCATCAGGCAATGAGTGGCTCACACCCAAATTACTGGCAGTCACGGTTAAACCAAAACTTCTCAGTATGGGTTGCAATAACACCTGATACATTACCTTTGATGCCAAAATTAAATCTTTCTATTTATTCCTTGCTTACAGAATGGTTTGGGTGGAAATGGACTTTAAAGATCATCTTGTTCCAAGCCTCTTGCCATAGGCTGGGACACCTTTCACTAGACCAGGTTGCTCCAAGCCCCATTCAGCCTGGCCTTGGATACTTCAGGTGCAGCCACAGCTCCTCTGGGTACCCTGTGCCAGAGCCTCACTACCCTCACAGGGAGGAATTTTGTTTTTACATCCCATCTAACCCAGCCCTCCACCCATATGAAGCCATTCTCTCTTGTTCTGCCACTCCAGGCCCTTGCCCAAAGTTGCCCTCCAGCTCTCTTGAAGCCCCATTAGACATTGGAAGGTGCTTCTAAGGTCTTCCCAAAGTCTGAACCGAAACATCCTCTTAATTCACAGACTGATAGTAATTGGTACACTGCTTACAAAGAGACGCACAGCTGGTTACAATCACTGCAGAAACTACTGAGACATTCCCCCATTCCAATAATGTTGAGGTCTTCAGATTTCTTCCAGGGTATCAAATCCCTAATCATTGAAAGGTTTGGGTTGGAAGAGACCACAAAGGTCATCTCATTCCAATCCCCTGCCATGGGACATCTCCCACTATCCCAGGTTGCTCAGAGCTCCATCCAGCCCAGCCTTGGACACTCCCAGGAATGGGGTAGCCACAGTTTCTCTAAGCAAGAGTTTCAATAGTTTTTTGCAAATCATTTCAGATGGAGACATCATTTGGTGTGAAGCAGAGCTGAACACAGGTCAGTAAGAGCAGGATGTACCATTAACACTCAGTGGCAGCTAACAAGCCAGGTCTTTCCAAACAGCAAGACAAAGCTGTAAGTGTAGGGAGCAGCAGCATCCGAGCAAGTTTTAGCTGGCAGAGATTAAAAAAACTCAGAAAAAAGCTTTAGCAACTAAGATAAAGATTTTCAGGAATGAAACAATGCTGCAGCCATCTGCAAATCCCTGTCAGCGCATCCTCAGTACCTGGACCAACTCACTCTAGGTGTGTTTGCATATCTTTGAAACAACACACCTTCCCCTCCATGGCTGCAGACCCATCCTTTGATCTGCTGCAACGTGAATGTAAAACAGCAGCAATCCTTACAAAGGAATGATAATAGCTCTCTGCTTTGATACCTATGGCAACATGACTAAAAACAAGCAATTCAAAGAAACAACTAATTCAGTTTAAAGTTATGGAGTTATGAGCTTTTTTTTCCTGTGGTCTTTAACTTATCTGCAAAGCTCTTTCATCCAATTTTGTAAAGAAGTGTAAGTAGCCATTCTGAATTGATTATTACAACTTCAGGATGAGTGACACTTGACTGAAAGAGTAAAAGGATGTCAATCTCCTTTGTTTTCATTTTCAAAGAATGAACAGGAAAATATTCTTTCCCTGTATGCTCTTCTATGCAAAAAAGAAGGTTACAGACTGTGGTTTGGGCCCATGGTCTTGGACTCCGTTCTCTTTCCACAATGACTAATACATAGAAATACTTAATCTGGTAAAATTCTTCAGCAATCTGGACAATACAAAGTGAACAAAAAGCACTATTTGACTAAAATAAAGCCATTCCTACCCACAGAATGTCTGCAGGTCCAATTCACCTGTAATCTATAATTTCCCAATGCCCAGAAGTTACCAAAATACCATGTGGCTCTTCTTTACTGCACCAATTCAATACATTCACGGATGCAGGCATTCACTCTTTTTTTTTCTTTTTCTTTCTAAAATTTATGTTTGAATCCCAGCAACTCATCTTGTGCCATAAAATGTTTATGGTTTCAACTTATATGGAGAATCCAGCAGCCTTCGGAGATCGAAGGGCCATTCTCACTGTCAAAACTGGAAGTTTCACAATGATAACTTCATTTTCATTACAGCTTCACAAAGGATATAGAAATACACAACTCTTTTAGCTGCCAATAGCCTCACAGACTAAAAACATGCAACCCCACCAATCAGTTTTTGCTGACCACAGAACACACAATTAGGTTTAGTCAAATGCTTTCAGGACTGTACAGTCACTTACGCATTTTTAAGGCTGTAATTAAATTGCCAAAGAACTACATGACAAAACGCAGCTTGTCTGATTAAAAACTTTTTAAAAAAAGCCAACCCACCTTTATCTTCTTTCAGTACAGCAGATGAAAGCATATTTTAAGTCATTATTTCCTCTTTAGGCTTCCCCCTCTACGTGGAGGGAGGGGTTTTAGTTTCCATTCTAACCTGAGATGAACCAGTCGGCCTAGAAAGCTCATTCAGTGCTGCAAAACTACCACACACTAAAATCCAGAGTTTATTCCACAACTTGGATGCTACAGGTGAGCCAGGATCAAGACTTCTGCACAGGCTGCCTCAGTGAGAATATTGCTTCCTACAGATCCACATCCCTATTGTGCTACAAGGTAGGCCAGTAAAAGTTAAATATCCCTAAAGTGAAGGGATGTACCACCAAAGGGATGTTGACCACCAAACTCCCAAAAAACTCACTTCCTTTCTAAACCAGGACAATAAATAAAAATACACATTTCTATATCTTTGAGTCCATCCTAAGCAATATATTCAAATTGTTTGTAAGTGTGCCCATAAGACATGCTTAGAATTGCTCTGCTCTAAGACTATATTTATGAAAAATTAAAAACAAACAAACAAACAAACCCCAACAATAAAAGATACAAAATTGGCATTTTAAGATTTACTTTTGCAAGATGTATTCTGACTATACTAGAGTCCTATCAAGCACGTTGGCCCAGTTGAACTGGCAGGTTTCAGTTAGCAACCATCCAGTTGTTGTTTCCCAGTAAACATCTGAGTAACTACACCAGCATTGTCTCATTAGCAAAAAAAAAAAAAAAATTAAGATAGTGTCACCAAGTGAGCTGAAACAGTGAGTTAATGACTGACACACTGGAAATCACCTAGAAATAATTATTACCTGTTTACCAGAATCCTGTGACATTTCCAGTAGATAACATTCAAATTTAAGTTGCCAGAAAAAAAACCTATCAGCCTATGTACAAACAGATATGAGTACATACCATGTACCAGTTCAAGGTCTGCACTTGCCTTTTCTTCTGCATGGGGAAAGCGTGAGAAAGGGCTCTAGTTTTAGTGTCTGAGGTACATTCACAGCAGTAACCACACGATTCAAGTGTCTGTGCTCCTTCCTCACCGAACTCAGGGTTTTGCGCTTTGCTCTAAGATATATTCCTGAGATTTTAAAGTGCTGTGCTTTCATAATTCAGAAAAAATAAAGCTTCTAGCAGCAACGATCTACAGAGCAGTAGAAAACTGCAGAATATTAGAATTATTTCAATTGGAAGGGACTTCAAGAACAGCTTGTTCAAATCCACTGCCACAACCAGGGGACACCTTCCACTGTCCCAGGGTGCTCCAAGATCCATCCAGCCTGGTCTTGGACCCTTCCAGGGATGCAGGGGCAGCCACAGCTTCTTTGGGCACTCTGTGCTGGAGCCTCCCCACTTTCACAGGGAAAAATCTCTTCCTTTCCTGGTGTTGAATGAAGCTTTATCATTTGTAAGCCTCCAATAATTTTGAAAAATTAGGTAGGCTGACACCAACCCTCTATTTTTTTTTTTTAAACTTAACAATAACACTTGGGTGCCAAAGCCTGCATGTGGAAATCAGTAACGTTTATGGAGTCACTTCGCTGCACACTGAAGTGTGAAATGAGTCACAGACGGACAGGTTGTGCTTACCCACCCAGGATACACCTGGAATAATGAGACACCCTGGAAGTTGGTCACCTCCAAGGGCAGCACTGGTGGTGTCCATCTGATCTGCACTCATCCCAATAAACACCCACTTGCCCTCAGGCTTGTGACTGCTTTGCCTGTGCTCAGGGTATTTCAGTGCCTGTGCCTGCTCTGTGCTCCACACCAGATGAAACTGTGGATAATTAAAGTATTCTAGCAAAAATACCCAAGTAACTTTCAGCTCTATTTTCAAATGAGAAGGTGAGAATTCCATGGCATTGAAATGAAACTTGGACACCTGAATGACTGAACTGCCATTCAAATTATTCAAAGACTCAAAGTTTTGAAAACCTTATCCTATATAATGCAAATCATAGGCTGAACATTAGGAGGAATTCAAAACACACAATTTTTAGAACTTATGGTAAAAAAAAAGCACCATGCAATATTTGTGTGAACTGCATTTCTTTTTTTCTCATCACATCATGTTTTCTCATTTGGGAGACAGAGACACTGCTCTCCCTACACAAGGTTGTTTGTCCCCAGCTCAGAACAGGGATGTCCTACTTGTTCCCTTCCATCTGCAGACACAACACCAGAACACAAAACCCTTTATGGTTAGGTGACTTTCATCTCTGGGCAATTCATGAGGCTACTTCTGTGCAAGAAGCAGCCTCAGAGGCATCACAGTTCTGGCAAAACCCCCTGGTGAGAAAGCACCGTGGTGATTGTAAGCAATTTGAGAAAGAAGGAAAGGCCTGGAGTTTGTTGCTTACTCCTGTATCTCAAACTTAATTAAATTTGAAACGTGGCAGAAATTAGGACACAAACAAATAATTAAAACATTAATCATAAGTGAATTCACAGCTTAAAAATATAGAGTCCTTGGCACGGATTTCATGTGAGTAGCTGAAAGTCTGTTATTTCCTGTAGCACCTACTCTTCTGGTAAATTCAGTACAGGTTGCCTGATGAATTCAGAAGTTACTGGAAAAGAAAGGGGAGAAGAGAAGGAATGGCACTGACACACCCTATGTCACACCAGCTTGTTTCCTTAAACAGCCCAGGCTTAGGGCAGTTTTAGAGGCACACAAGTTAAAATAATAACTTGAAGATACAACCAAATTTTTTAATTCTCAGTGTGAGGGAAACTAATTTTCCCAACCAAAACTATAAAATACAATCTCATTTCACTGCTGCCTACCATTAGTTTGAACATATGTTGATTTTTTGGGGGGAGGCAGCAGAGTGGTAAATAAATATATATCTGAATGGCCAAATATTTTTGGTCACCCCTTTCTATTTTGCTGTAGGTCCCAGCTGTCACTTAAGTCTGTCACTCTTTTACAGCCACATGAAGCCAGTCTACTTGAAGTACAGGTGCAGCCTAATTGTTAGCAGACATACTTCATTCATGATCTCAACATCTCCCCTCTCTGCTGCAACCACACGAACCCAGGCTTTGATTGAAAAGGAGAAAAAGAGAAATCAAACATGTTGCTAATTGTGTGTTGAAAGAAAGATTCCTCTGATTCCCAAAACCTGTAACCTTGTCAGAGTTACCATGTACTGGAAGTACAATGTGAACCACGCCATCATTTCAGGGCAAGCAGAGTAAAAGAATCATTAGCAGACATTTAATAACATCAAGAATATCAAACCCATCAAGCCTCTCACACAGAGAATTCTCTCCCCTTTTCCTCTAACAAACACATCATGTTTATCAGAAGCATTATTACCTGCATTCATAACTGGCAGCAGTAAAATACCAGGTGGTGCTGCTTCAGAGCTCTTCACCAAAGCAGTCTGGGAATCTTGGCTGTGGATCTCAGTGTTGAGCAGTATTTCTTCCAACCCATCCTATCTGCTTCAGTCCAATGGACAGATTTCAAAGTGTGATTTTCCTGAGTGTAGTAGCATTCTTCAATCTAAACAGAGCTGGGGGGAGAAAAGAAAAGAGAATTTGAGCTCATCTGATCTAACTTTATAACTGTTATAGGCTAAGAAGAGGCTAAACATTGCCCAGATGGCTTGCAGTCTCCCCATCCCTGGAAGTGCCCAAGACCAGCCCTGGATGGGGCTTGGAGCAACCTGGTCTAATGAAAGGTGTCCCTACCCATGGCAGGGCGTTGGAATTGGATGACCTTTAAGGTCTCCTCCAACCCAAACCATTCAGTGATTTTGTGAAGAAGATCCATCCAAATACTGCACCACACAATTTTTATCCAGATACCTTCCCTAGTCTAATAATGTCTGTGGAGACAGACCACACATGAGATACAGGCAAACAGGAGATCCTACAAGCATGGACCTCCAGAGAGTGACAGACCAAACCCTCTGCCCAAACCAGACAACAGGAGGGTCCCCAGGACCACCTCCAGTTCTGATTATCTCCATAGATGGAGCTTCTGAAGGCAGCTTGTTCCAGTGTTTGGCCACTGACAGAAAAAACCTTCCCATTGCAACAGAATTTCCTCCAGTTCAGTTTGTGCCCTCGAGCCCACTCATCTCAAGGCTGAACTGTCCCAGCTCTCTCTGCCTCCCCTCGTGTCACCCCTGTATTCTCACAGTGGGGTTTCCCACCCTGGTTTTCTGGCCCAACTACAGTGTTCCTGTATTTTGATGACTAAACTATGTGACTAACTGCAGATGTATTTCTCCAGGACTCTTTGCATCATCTGAAAAATAAAGCTGCAAAAATTATATCACAATAAAATTGCTGATTAAGTGGGCCATGAACACACTGGGGAACCACAAGGTGTAGGCCTCTCTCATCTCATTAAAAGTTACACTTTAAGCAACAGGACATTTTTAATATTTTCTGTCTCAGCTACATATGACCTCAGTTTTTATATCAAAATATTGCATTGCAAAACTTCAATGCTTCAAAAGAAATTAGTTAAATACAGCAATAAAGGCCAGACACACAATCCTATAAAAAAAAATCAGCTTTGTCTCACAAATCCTTCTATCACAAAACCATAGTGACCAGCATTTATTTTTATTTTTAGCTTTTAAGCTTTTACTGATGGAAGTCCAAGTTAACCTTTACTTTATTTTGTCCTGGACTAAATCCACTGTGACATCCTTTTTGCCCTTTTAAATACAGAAATTTCTTGGAAGGCTTCCAGTACTTTCAAATAAACACATTTACAAGATATGCAACAATTAACATGAGTGGCTCTAGAGGCTCCTGAGACAGCTCTGAAGTCCCTATGATGTGATGTCCAGATATGTTTATATAACTTTTTTTTATTTAATAGTCACTTTCAAAAATCACTTCTTTACCATCTTTAGCAAAGTGGGTGTGAACTTTCTACTCCAAACAACAAATGATATGGGAAAGGAGAAAAAATATGAAAAAAGGCAAAATGGCATTAAAAAGGCAAAAAAAATTGCATTAAAACACTACAAGTTTATGCTTAATGATGTCTAAAGAGCAAGCTGACTTTGAGGCACACTGGAAATGACCATTTCACCCTGTAGCTGGTTGTGCTGGAGCCAGGGGACAACTGCACTAAAGATCAGAAGATTGTGATGTTTATGCACCTACAAGCTGACATCTGTCCACTTCTCAATCACAAGTCTCACTACATGTTTCTACTTATTTCTCAAAATTACAAGGCTTACTACGATTTTACTTCAGTTTTCACAGAAGAACTTGAGATTCTCAACAGCAGCAAATTTGTGAGCACTTCCACTCAAAGCAGCCAAAGAGATAAAGCAGATACAGGATGAGAGGATATTTTTCAAAACAAATACAAACTGGCAAAGTCTGAGGACTTTTACTGTTGGATACTATGGGAACAAGTTAGAATAGCTCCTCAATCACCCGTAATTATCTTCAAAAGTTTCTGGAAGTCAGAAAAGCTCACAAAAAACGAAGTTCCAGCAGAGAGTTTGAACCCTAAAAGTAGTTTAGCAATTAAGTTATAAATTAGTTTTTTTTTTTAACTAGTGTGTTTAATGTATAATTAAGTCAGGAATGATTCAAAAAATTTCATCCTACCTGAAAACAAGGGATGAACAATTCTAAGGATCCCTTCCAGATAAAATTATGTATTTATTATATTATTGCAACCACAGTAAGATCAACACAGTCGTGTTGGAAATGGAAACAAGTAGAGGAAAAGATGCTTCCACATCAGTGAAGCAGCACAGAGGTCCCAGACTGTTTGTTCCACGCTAAACCTCAATGAGAAATAAAAATGTTCAGAAGTAACTCTGACTAAAGCCCAAATAACAGTCCCAACTCCCTACCCAGGCTCTTGTGTAGAGAAGTTGCCCAGCCCAGTGTTTTAAAACACACAGATTTTAAAACATTATCTGAGAAGCAGTCAAATACTATTTTTCTTTAATAGCTACATACACACTCTGGCTCTTCAGCCAACTGGCAGAAACATTAAACCCCCAAACTTTTATCATTTTTACAACATGTAGAAGATATTTTTTTATATTTCATGACTTTAAGAAGTACAACTAAACAGAGCACCACGGTAATTTTCTAATTATATTTTCGCAAGTTTTTAATGTCATAATTTAAATTATGAACTCTTTATTTCAAGATGATTAATTAGAATATGTTCCATTTGGGGAACAAGAGTTCAATATCCCACTATCAATTAAACAAAATGCACTCCTTTAGCTTAAGATTAAAAACCAAAATGCAGCCAAAAAGTTTCTTCCTTGTATCTGTCAGATCACAAAAGCATCCAATACAGCAGGATAAGGTTGCCAGAAAACCCTAACACTTTCAAAACTATATTATTTAGTGCAGTGGCTTAGCTCTGAAGCTGCACCAGAAATGACATCTGAGCTTTGGACAGTAAGCCTTTTTGCCAATGAATTTCTTGTAAAGTCAACAATTATAATTTATTCTGATCCTTTGTGTCATCATATTAGTAGTTATTTTTTCTGCAATCCCAGAGCAGCAACAAATAATGCCATAGAAGAGGACTGATATAATTACAGGCTGAAAAAGATAGGCCAGCACCCTTACACTCAAAACTACCCTCTGTGGCTCCTTCATATCCCATATGTTGCTAATAAAACTGTTTGAATCATACCTAGGAGACAGTTTTACTGATATTGTATCAGGTCCCTGGGTTCTTTGTATGAGATACGATGTCACCAGCACCATAACTATGCAAATTCTGTGATACAGGATCCCACTGGACACAATATTACATACGTAATTCGCAGTATGAACCTGGGCATTAACAATAATTCTAGTGTTATAGAAATGAAACCACCATGTTTATTGAAAAGCTCGCCACACAACAACAAAATCAAATTTAAAAAGCAATAAAGAGCAACTGACGTGCTCACAGTAAAGATGGCAACATTGGTATTTTTCCCCAAACAATGTAAATTTTGCTTTGTGCTCATGTGACAGTGCTTTACAGAAATTTTGGCAGTGACACTGAGCAAATACAACTCCATCAACAACATTAATAAATTACTTTAAATAGGAACCTAGAGTCCCACTTTTAGGAACAACCATATGATGTTCAGCAAGAATCACTGTGTTCACACACAAAAGGGATTCTCAGCTTCTCCTACCAATCATGGACTAAATGATAGAGACTAAGAATGGCAGCAGGGAGAAACCAGCAGCTTGGAGATACCAACACACATTGTGCTGAAGCACCTCAGAAGAATCAGCCTGTGGTCAGGAAACACCTGTGCTCCAGTCCTGCACCAGATTTCTGTGTGACCTCAGGCAAACCAGGCTCCATCCTGGCTGGCAGCATGTGAAATAGGGACCCTCATCTTCTCCTGCTTAGCTCTGTGGCCACTGATTTATGCACACCACACATACCTGCAAAAAGGCAGGGCAGAGATGTTGAGATCAGTGTTGGAAGAGACAGGGAGGTGCAATGAGAAACCTGACAGCACAGGCAGCTTGGTGCACATTCCTCTTATCCATGTTCCAAATGATCTCTTCCCTCCACTATTAATTTATTGGTTTGCTGCAGGTGAGGAGTGCTAGAGCTTGTAAGGAGTCTATTTTTGAAAGAAATCAGGAAAAAGGTAACAGGCTGGCATGATAAAGTGAGTCTGGTAAAGAGCCAGACTGAAGAGACAAAAGGATGCTATTTTGCCAAGGTACCGTGAGAATTAATAAATCGGATCGTTTTATAAGGTAAATTGTACAGTAAATCTGTATTGTAAATTGTCTAATACATATGGGAAAAGCCCCAGCTCAGTAGTCCCTGGTAATATTTTTAATGGCTTCAAACACAGCTAGAAAACAAATGACACACAGCACGAGTACCTGAGGAGCCTCACTCTGAGAGGCTCCAACTTTAAATAAGTGATGGAAGGAAAACAGAGTTGTAACCAGGCACTCAGAAAGGAAGATAAAGAACTGATTGATTCCTGTCACTTGTGTGCTTCCACTACAGTGGCAGCTTAAGCAGTAACTTCTCAAGTTTTCCACCAGTCTCTGTGCAATACAAAAACCATAACAGTTTTATTCTCTTTAAAAATCAATAAATAGCAGCTTAGGTGACATCTGACAAGGCAGAAAGCTCACACTTCTTCCCATCAACATTCTGCCCTCTGGTATTGCTGCTACATTTTATCATCATGCAGTTCAGAGAGAAATATATACCTATTCCCAAAGTTTGAAAAAAACAACCCCCTCCTTCCCAAATATGGCCCAAAGCTGTTATGAAGCAACTTATTTTTAGCAAAAGCACTTATGCAGATACTTAATTTTAATTAATAGTCTCACTGACTTCAACATTTGCACAGCAAGACAACTCCACGCTTCAATTAAAGCCTGTACAGAAATGCTGTGCTGATTCATGGCCAAAAGCATGACAGGAACATCATTATATAAAATGCTCATAAAATTTAAAGAAAAAAATATAACAGGATCCTCACCTTTAAACAGAACATTAGACACCCTCTAAAACTCACAGCTTGAGCAGAACTTGCAGGTTGCTGAATATGTGAATGCTGGGGATAAGATATATTCAGTGAAATTATTTCAGAGAAGGCAAAAGAATTTTGGAGAAGTATCATAAATGGAGACTACAGCAGGCTCAGGTCTCCAACCCTGGCATCTGCCATGGCTGGGTTTTCAAGACTGGAAGATTCTTTACCAGGAAAGAGGAGGCAGCTGCACCTTTACTTCTGATCTTTCTCCATTGTTCACACAGCACATAAATGGATTTCTATCAAGAACCAATTAATTATATCCAGACCAGTTCAACCAGAGATTACACTGGGCATCTTCAGCAGATATTCATTTTCAGGAAAGAGGCATTCTGAGTAATAATTCTGCCTATTATTTCAAAATTAGATTTGTTATAGGTATATTATAATATGACACCTAAGAAACACAAGCTTTATTTCCATTGTCTATATAATATCATAAACTAATCTTTATTCATTAGGGAGAATCCTTAAAGAGAGCTGGAAACAATTTTTTATTAAAATATTCTGGTCCCGTTTATGAGCAAAACTGTGGCACCTGATGGCCTGTGACCCTCAACTAAGGATTTCAGAAGTGTAAAAAAAAAAACAGAAGAGCAGAACAAAACTGCCCAGGTGACAGAACTCAAGTAATAATAAATTCATAGAAAAGAACAGGTAGAAAATGAACACCTGAGCATTTTCCTACAGGAGCAATTTCTTCCCAGGACATCCACTTCTCTCCAGCTCAGCACCAGCCTTGCCAGCCTGCCCACACATGAGCTAAAATAAAGCCCAGCCAGACCTGCCTTGGCTCTGCAGAGCACCAGCTTGTGCATTTCCCCAACCGTTTCACACCTAATTTACAGAGTACATTTATCCATCCCTGTATCACCGAGATCTAACCTGGGGAGTGACTAGAATCAGAATCACTTAATTGATTAACACTTAAGTGAGATGCAGAAAGCAAACAGAACACACTGGAAGACTTTCTGAAAATGCATTATTTTTATTCCGACTCCATTAAGCAGTCCAGCACTTTTGAAGGATTAATGAAAGAACTATCAAGAAATAATACAGAAGAGGAATGCTGAGTCTCAGGGAACATGCCAACACATGATGAAGTGCAGACACCTCTCTGGTAGTAATGAGTCAAGCCAGGATGTTCAGAGAACTACAGGGACATGTGAACTTGCCCACTTGATCAGTCACAGTTTATTTGATTTTTATGAAATAGCATTTTGATAATTCCTCCCTGGATCACAGACTGCAGTACTCATCAATTTACAACAGTCATTTTCACAAAACTCACATTTTTTTCCACACAGAAAAGTCTACTAAGCATCCAGAACTGAAAACATTCACCTTTAAATTAACATCAAAAAGCAGTCAGTGAGGGTATGTATACACTTAAGGATTATTTCCACAAACCTTGTGAAGCAGGACACAATGTTTCATTTACAGCTGCTATTTTTTAAGCAGGAACTGAAGACAAGCCCAGGAAGAACAGGAGTAAATAAGTTTCTAAACAAACAACTTCCAGAGATGCTTTTTAACAGGACCAGACAAAATATTCCCTAAAGTTGCATTTACAAGCCAAAGCTGACCTCAGGCACCACATTGAGTTTGGATGAGAACCTACATGGATACTGATCTTAATAATACAACAGGGGCAAATTTTGCATTGGGGAGACTTGCTCTTGAACAAATGTTTTCCAATGTATTAGGCATAGAGAAGCTTTTTTTCTGCATCAAGAACCACAAGTCACATTCCTTAATCTGTTTCTTTTCTTGACCAAATACACTGTGGACAACCTACAGAGGATGCCCCTCGGTCTTCCTCTTTGAAGCTCCCATCTGCAATTTCCACTAACAATGAAAATATATGGATTTTTTCCCCTCAAAAATCACAGTCACTTGCAAAAAATATATATATTCTAAGTTGTTAGAGACAATCAAGACTAAGAAGTTCTGATAGAGTTTTTTACTGTGTTAAATCAAGTGCCACAGAGCCCACAGTAATGCAAAAAACAGGGAAAGCTGAAGATGACAAGCAGCAGGAATAGCTGTGCAAGATGCATGAGAATCTAGGAACAAATCTGGTGACAGGTCTAATTTAACACAAAAGGAAATAAACACTAATTCCACATTTACCAGGCCTTCCTAGATCTAGTTATGCATGAAGAATATAAGGAGAAAATGAGATATATTTAACTGTGTATCCCAACATCAGTCTCAAGGTGAGAAACTTCACGTGTGACCCTGAAATATCTAAACATCTGCAGCTCCTCTCACAACAGGGACCACTTGAAGGTGATAATTCCAGCAGAATCACTGTCCAGCCAGGCACAGGATGATGCAGGACTGTTCACTTGTATCATACCCATCCAGACGTTTTCTCCACATACTCCTGCACCTTTTCACCCACTCAGGAGTGAACAGGCAAAGGGAAGAGAGCTGGTCTACAGAAATAATAATGGTCCACATCTCAAAACCCTAACTGTAAATCATCTCCCTGATCATAATTAAATGAACCAAAAGTTTAATAAGGCTGGACACATTTAATTCTTTGTACTCTATAGATTAAAGAACAATTAAGAGGCTGAAAAGTGGCTTAAGCTAAAGATTCACAATTGTGTGGCCGAAATTCATTTGGCCACAGGAAAGCATTTACATATTTAATATAGGATATTTTAAATAGGATTCTATTGGCCTAAAAATAGTGTCTTGAATAGATTATTATTGCTGTAAAATGCTTGCTTTATACCGGAGTAATGAGACCACCAAACGTCAAAAACCCCACATGCAGAATGACCAGGCTCTTGACCATTTCTCTCTCTGCCTCTAACTCCCAAGTTGCAGAGCTTTAGACCACTATATTCAATTAAATCAATTTCACACTACAATTTTCTAATACTTTCTTTACAGTTAAATACAACACTGGCCAATGCTTACCAGGTTACAGTGCTAAGCAATTCAAGCGATAATCACAATGATAATTGTGTAATCTAATGCCCATTTGCCTTGATTTATATAAACTATCACAAATAAACCTCATGCATCCATTTTAAGTCACTGGGAAAAATCATATTTTTCCTGATCTGAGTCAGTGTTTGGTCTGAACTTAGGCAGTTCATTTTTATTTGTTTGCATTAACCAGAATCAGTCTTCACACATAGAGGAAGATGCCTGGGGCTGCACAGTCCTCTGCAATCTCAGCAATTGGCCCTCTCATTCCATGTGATAGTTATGCTGAAAAAATAAGATCAACCAAATTTCCAACTGCCCTAACAACTGTGGGAGAAACAGATCAGACTGTTCTTTACTTCTGAAGAAAAGGTCCCAAAAAGGTCAGTCTTTCATATGAAATACAGATCATTAACACTGGATACACAACTATGGTGATGCTCACTTTTTGTCTCTATAACTGGGATTTGATTGTACCTATTTCAGGACGTTCTATATTTTATATATATGGCCTTTAAGGTCCCTTCCAAACCATTTTATGATTCTAAAAATGCCCCAACTCCTTCATGTACTACTCCTTGGCTGCAAATAAAGCTCAAAAACATAGAGAAATTATGATTTTTATTGACAACACAATAGTTTTGTGTTGAGTAGAGAGACTGAATGAAACAACACCTGCTTTCATGCAAACTCTCACATTACATGAGTTACATGCAAACACAACATGTAACAGAGCAACTGACTGCTCATTCCTAAAAGTGTCCAAATCCCAATTAGAATAAAATATAGAATGCAAGTATCTGAAAAGACACTGCATTAAATGATAAGAATTCCAAGGTCAAACACCCACTTTATGAAGCGCTTTAGCCTGATTTGCACTCACCTTTCTTCAGAGACTAATTGCAGAAACAGCACCCAAACAATTACAATTTGTGACCTTTTAACATAAATGATAATTTCTTAGGCTTATTCTTTTATACTCCATCCCATATTCTTCCAAATAAAAGCTGCCCAAAAATACTCTGCATGAAAAACTAAATGTTCCCAGTGACAACTCTGATCAAGTCATTCTTTCCACATGAACACTGAAAGATGCAACAACAGCAAGAACCACTAGTTATTCTTATAACTTCAAGACTAAACCCTAAATATAGTATGTTTTCAAATCCTCTTTCCTAAAATTCAAGTAATATGTTCATTGCTTTAACTGAAAGCTAACAAAGTACAACTTGTATTGTGCTGCAGGCCATAAAGGGAATGTTCTTTATTTGAGTCATGGTTGGATGAGAATGAAAAGTAGTTTTTGAAAATTTACAACAGTTTTGACACTAGTGTGTGTTTATCGTTACAAGTTATCCCTCTCTATTTATCAGACTGACTCTAGACCTTTCACTACCTTCAAAAAGACAATTTTTATCAATTCTTCATGTCCTTACAGCTAACCATAGGAAACTGCATAGAACACACAGAAAATCCATAAAAAGAATAAGATAAGAGAAAGAATGTGGAATAAGAAAGAATATGGATAAAAGAAGGACCCCAGTGTCTGCTTCACTACAGCAAGAGAGGCTATGGTTTAAAAGGAACATTTAGTAATTAATTTGCCTTTAGCACAGCACTCAAGTGACATTTTGCTACCATTTACCTATCCTGAGTAAACATTCTGTTACATAAAAAATGTTCCCAAGGAAAAAAGAATTATTGGAAGCCCTTACTCCTCCACCCTAAACTGACACATCACCAGCACTGCTTCCAGTACTTCACAGAAGACAGCTGTACTTTGCTTGTGAATCCCATGAAAATCTGTATTTCTCTACCCCAAACAAACCTTTATTCAAAATAAAACTGCTCTTAATTTCTGGAGAATATTTGGGAGGCCTCGTTTCATACAAAACAAGTGGTGCCTACCTGCCTGTGGCAGCCCTTGCTAGTTTTGTAAATTGAGACACTAGGTTTACAGTTGGAAAAATGAACTCTCAATTATGGAGCAATATCAATACCTAATCTTCTAAATTTGACTTTCTGAAAGATGAATTATCAGCCTTCATGTCAGTCTTTATTGACTGCACCAAGATGCAAATACAGGTCCACAACATGACTACATTATTTATCACAGGGCAAACTCCAGCCTGCAGGAAACATCCCTGACATCAGACTCTGCAGGTGCCTCCAGGAGCCACCAAGACTACCAGGAATTTTTTTTAACACAACCTCAAAGGGCAAGGAGAGCCTAGAACTTATTCTGGAGCTTCCTAAACAATCCCAGGATGGTAAGGCAGAGGTAGAAATGTAGATAGTCTGCCACAACAAGCACCAAAGCCTTGCAGGAGCAAAAAGAACCCTAATCTTTCTGCAAGGTGCCACAGTTCTAACTTACAGGTAAGACAGCACCAGAGACAAACAACTGCTGCTCTTTTCAAAGACTTGAGACTTAAAGGCTTGGCTAGCAAAAGATTTTCTACCCCTTTTTTATCAGACACCATTTTCTGTGGGATAACACAAAAAGCTTCCAACTTAGGTGATTCTTCAAAGGACTTCAGGGAGCACCTGGAGATCTTGAAAGATGCTAGACAGTAACACCAGGGCATGAAACACCTACACTGCAATAAGATCACCTCAAACAGGATGTTCCAGCTTGGACATACAATTAAATGGACATACAATTAATTTTTTTGCACATGTGTACAAAGACTTCGTGTGCTTACATGAAAACTCAGCAAATTAAAGATGACATGAGCTACAACACAGCATTTTTCTACCTATGAGAAAGAATCAAACCAGTGTTGCTGTAACTCCTTTTCCCACAATTTAAAAGGGTTTCTGTACACCTTCTTTGTGAAATAGGCTGCATAATAATTACCTCATCACAACATTTAACAAGCACTTGTCACACTGCACTGCTGACAAAGAAGAATCACTAAAACTTTTCCTCTCAAAGCAAGAGGAAAAGACAGAAGCAAAGGCTTAGTCACTTCTTCACATAACAGAAGTTTGCTGAGCAGTTTACCAAAAAATCAAGACATATTATTTCTCAAAGCAAAATAACACATTGCACTTGGAAGATGTGTGCTCTCCATACTGAACAACACCTGTTACATACCTGAAGGGGTTTCTTGAGCAAGCCAAGTCTCCCCAGGTGGTAATTACACTGATCAAATCATCCCCACACATGTTGTAAAAATGGAAAGCAAGAAGTAAAGGTAGTCTTAATGGATCAACAGCTTCTTCTGATTTTATGCAGCACACAAAAAGAATAAACATGGAAAACTCTGGCGATGCATTAAGGCAATTCTTACACCCAAACAATTTGATAATGTAACACTGCGTACCAAGCCAGTTTTTTCCATAAATAATGATTTAAACAGAATACTAGTCAATTCACCAAAAGATATCAAAGATATCCCTTTATTACAAATGATCCAAGTATCCCCCTTGAGGCTATGGCTATCAGAAAGCATTTAGTTGGCTCTCCAGCCAATAATTTTCCGATCTGTTTTATTATGAAACTGTAACACATTTTCAATAACTTGTAGCTTTGCTATACAGAGCAACAAATAATTTCCCAGAACCCTTTGGAAAATCTGACACACAAAATAATTCTCTAGTCAACTTGTGTATTATTAAGCTGAAAAAAAACCCCCATATATCGGATCATTTGATCACTGGAGAGAATGGCAAAGTATTGGGAGCTTCAGGACAGATGGACGAACTTCAGGTCATATAAAACACTACCAAGGCTGTATTTGAAGAAAAATGTGAAAGTTTGTGAAAGCGCCCCGGGTGAAAATACTTTGTGTTGCTAAGAAACATCATCCCTGATGATGGATGAATTAAATTGTCTCAGTTAGCAGCCAACTCCAGGCATCCCTCGTTTATTAGGAGAATGTTTTCTCATACTGGTAATTTATTTCAACAGCTACATTACAAATAAAAAGCCCTACCTTAAAATGAAACTGAGAATTTCAAACTTGCATAATTAATGCTACAAAACAGAAGAGAGTTTACATCTCGAACAGAATTTAATAACTAACATCTAACAATGTAAACTCTAAAAATGAATATTAATACATCCAGACTATTAAGAACTTATTTTAGGACTGTCTGCAGTGAAATATACTGTTCAGCTCCCAAAATTACTCTATGTACAATCCAGTGGAGTACAAAACTCTTCAAATATTTCTAAGCACCGAACATTAATCAATAATTAATCAATATTCAGGTAATCAAATTTTAAACATCATAGAGAAAAGCATATTCATTTGTCATGTATTGTTATGATGACAAAAAAATAAAAATTATGCATGAAAGAAATCATGCAAACCACCTGCTTTGGTCATATGGATATTGTCTTAATGTTTCATCTAGTTATTTTTTTAATGTCTTACTGTTTCTCTTGCAGGACAGATTGGTGAACTTAGGGCAGTGAATCTTTGCTTTTCTGAAGTGTTTGCTGTTGAACTCCCACAGACCATACCTGCTTTGCCTGCCATGCACTGCCCTCAGTGAGGTCCTTTCAAAGGCACAGATGGAACAGGGGAAGGCCTCCAGCTTCTCTCTTCCCACCAGCTGCACACCAGGCCAGAGGAGCTCACCTGAAAGGAGAAAGAAGAGCAAGCACATCTCACCTGGCACAGCCTTCAGAGCAGGACACAGCAACAGAGGAGAAGCACAGCAGGTGGGGAGCCCCAATATAAGAACAGTCCCAAGGTCAGGAAAAAGCCCCATGACTGCTGCTCAGAGATGAGGGAAAGGGCAGGGCTTCCTTCACAACCCAGAGAGGAATATGCACAATTTTATGCCACCCAGAAACCAACACAATTGTTGCACGGAAAACAAACCAAATGCAAAGACCCATTTTCCAAGAACACAGTTGGCAAAGGCACAGTCATTAAAGAAAATGAATTTTCATTTGTCTGATGCCAAGGCTTTGGGGTTTTTCTTCATAGTTACTAGATTGTGTTCTGATGGAGGTTTCAAGTTACAAGTCCCAAATTTTAGGCCTACAGAGTCCAATTTAAGGAAAAAGGTGGAAAACCCTCCATAAACTGCTCTTTGGATCGCATCACAGCTTCCAAGTCAGAAATTACCACACACAGTTACATGCCAGTAATGTACTCAGCTACTCAATACACAGAGGCAGCCACAGAGGCTCTTCATCCCAAATAACCCCACCATGGAGCAGAGTTACCACTGGAGAGCCTGAGGAGAAGTATTTAACAATGATACCAATTTGGCTGCGCTAGAGGAGATGTGTTTCCTGTGGGCCTAATAAGGAAGAGCTTTACAATCTGAGCAGAAGCCTTTCAAAGCCTCAGAGGACATGTCTTATCTGCACCACTTCTGCTCCTGGAATCCCAGAAATCCTGAAGACAGAAGGCAGATCAGACTGCAGCTTTCCTGGGCACAGATGTTGCAATCACATCTGCCTTAACTCTAAGCCACAGTCCTTGTGCCTTCCCAACTCTGTTAGCATCTCTTAGTTGCTTTGGTTTTGGAAATGCCAGGGCAGAGGATAAAACAGTGTTTCTGATCACATCAGGTGAAGTAAAATAACAACATAAAAGAAAAAGATCTGCAGATTATATTCCAAGCAAGTAGCAAGGAAGAAAAGGTTTTGAAGCAGAAAGATTTCTTCCTCTTCTCCCTTGTCTACATCTTTCCCAAAATACCACTTCAAATCTTGAGATCTGATTGATCAAAGCTTTTTGGGTTTTTTTAGGTGCACATCTAGCAGCCATGAAGAATGACTATTTGTGGGTCAGACATAGAAGTATAATTAAAGACAATTTTTACACACCACTCAGAGAAACTGAGTCACCCATGAGTGCAGATCCATGTAAACATTCCTCATGATTTTTTTCAACTTATCAAAAATCCCCTCTCTGAACACCTACAGCTCCAAGATGTCAGATTTGATTTGTCCCATTTCAGACTGCTCAATGAAAAACAGACAGAAAGAACCAAGAAAAGCAATGGCTCCAAAGACAATGAGGGAATCATAGCACAACACAACCCTTCTGTGCTCCAGCTCCAAAGGCTGGGTCTGCAACAGGGTACAGGTTGCAGGACTCTGACTATAATAAACTTCCTCTCGGCATTTTATAAATAAACCTGCATTTCAGTGCAGGATTATTTAATGTTTTTATTTATTACTTGATGGACAATATAGTTACAAAATTTGGTAATTACAGAGTTAGAATTGAGAAGAGTGAGACTAAGGGATTAACAGCAACACTGAAACTAGGGTTTTAATACTGAACTGAATGCCAAAATTGAAAAATAATTCCAATTTATAATAATGATAGGAGCATCATATGAAAAAGATGGTAAGATTTATTCTGTTCATCACTGATGCTAAGATTGTACATTACACTCAGGTTTCAATACAGATGTATGAAACAAGCTCAAAAGAAAACCTAAACAATCTGGGAGAGTTAAATAGGGAATACAAAAAAAAAAAAAAGTAAAGAAAGATGAGACCAGCTTCAAAATAGGTTAACAGCAGCTACAAGAATCATTCCCCACTACTGCAATATCCACTGCAGAAAAAAAAAGAAAAAAAGCTTAACAGGTTGGGAAAAAAATAGAAGAGTATTAGAGGAAATATGCTACCTCTAGGGATAGTTAAACACAGGATCAGGTTATGGAGGGGTTACACAAATCTCCACTGACTGTTTTTAAGACCTGGTAAGAAGAACATGTCAGGAATGGCCTGTACATCTCTCTCTGGCCTGACACTGAACTACACACTCACACATGCAGCACAGGGCCTCAGCAATGACCTCCCAAGATCCCCGTTTTCTTTCCTAAACTTAAAGGCTGCACGAGTTTAGGTTCCTGCCAGGCAACTCAGCAGGTGACCTGACTGCTCCTTAGAGCTCCAAGCAGGCTTTTGATATCTCTCTTTTCTAAATAGCCCAGGCAGGCTGTGATTGACAATTTTCTCTCACATGAAGCATGCTACCTTAAATGTGGAGTACTCGGAATGATCCGCCAGGGAAATAAAGTCAAAGTACAGAGAAGGCAACGGCAACTGATCCCAGGAATCCAGTCCTGGGAAGGAAATCACAACTGCCAAGCTGGGAAAGGATGCACAACCCATTAGTATCTAGAAACACAGACAGTTACATTTTCTTTTCTAGCACCTCCAATAAATAAGTCTTAATAAAAAGAAGTATTTAACCAAGTACTTAGAGAAATAAAAAGGGAAGGTTTGACGTTCCTAAGTTTATTTTCACAGCGGTATGAAAGGAAATGAGGTAGAGTCAGAGCTAATTCTCCTTATATAATTTCACATGGAATGATTAGTTCTGCCCCAACAGTAACAGCTTTCCAGAGGGTCCTACTTGTCGCCAAGATTGCATACAGATGCTCTAAGTGTAGCTTCCTTATTCTCCACTGACAACCAACTTAAAAGGCCAATATAATATTCATTTTACTATAGAATGAAATTCACAGCATGAATAGTAAAATAATGTCAGAACTACCATGAAACTGCAGTGGCGTGTTGGAGGCTGTGACTTTTAAAAGTTTAATCACAAAATGCATTCATGGAGAGGAGCAGAGCAGCTCTGTGCTTCAGCCACATCCCCTGGCCACTGAGGATGTGCAAGAGCTGTGGCTGGACAAGGAGAGGGCAAAGGCCCAGAGCAGCATTCGTGTCACATGCCCTGCTGAATATTTTCCTTTAGAAGGCAGGTTTCAATCAGTACTGCGCTAATGCCCCCCTCTCTTAAGCCTGATTAGGACAGACATTCCACATGCTGAAGGTGCTACAATTCCTAAGTCACCTGGGTCGCTTCTGGGTGAAATACCAATTACTGGGAATTCATCTCAACAAGGCCCACAAAAAGAAAGCCCTGAAAGACACCCCTCAGCCCAATGGTGAACATATCACAAGGATAATCCCAAAACTCCTCGCAAAAAAAAAACCCTTGTAATAGGTATTACTACTCTTATAAAGCACTGCAGCGCTTTGTGTTTAATCCTTGAATAGACACTAGTAGAAAAGCCATACTCAATTCCAAAATTTCTGCTGCAAATTCCAGCTCAGCTGCTATTATTCCTGGCTTTTAAGGGATATATATATTTCAAATATACATCATAGTAAATTTAACTATCAATGAACAATTTAAGTCACATGCCAAAACAGCATGCAAAATAATAGCATACAAACTTTAAATGTGTGTATTTTGCAGTTTTTAGCACAACCATTTGTTTTACAAAAGACCTACAGATTAAATACAAAATACACTATTAGTTTTAGGCACAAGAACAACCAATTTTTTATGCCTTGCCTGAAATAATGACTAATTAGGCCAGCACCACCCTGCAGTCATTTCCATAAATCTTGCCTTTACATTTAAATCACAACAAGAAGAAAACTGACTTAACAACAACAAGAGCATATTTCTCATTAAAGTTTTCTTAAAGCAAGATCAGGACAAGAAATTATTCTGTGAAGTCAACAAGCTGATGTTATTGATATTTGGAGAACTTTAACTCAGACTCAACAAAAAGCTGCACTCAGAAATTTGCTGTATTAAAACTGCAGTCAGCCAGGGGAAACTTTCAACTGGGAAATCATGAAACACAGAATTTCACAGGATCTTGATGGATTTCTTATAAAGCAAAATAATCTCACAGCATATTCCTTGTGTAAACCTTGAAAAGAACCAGAATATAAAAGATGCAATATGTTCAACTACTTGTTGAATTTTTGTTTTTGAGCATATTTGTATGTAAAGGAAATATTAAAGCAGAAAGATACATAGGAAATACAATTCAGATGAAATGAGGAGCTGTACTTCAATTAAGATTTTTGTTCTAAAATGATGGGAATTACAGTGCTTCTGAGAAATCACTTGTTTAATTATATACACTAGGCAAGATACTTATAAAAACACTTCATTTTCATAATGCAACAGGGACTTTATTTCTATTTTACTTACAAAGGTGTCACCTGGTAAATAAACACCAATAAAACAGAATCAAGATTTATATAGTCACATATTCCACAATAAGGTTATTAACACACAACTCTGACATTAGCTTTTTTTCCCTACCCCAAAACTGATTGGAAAGAACAGGAAAAAGTGGGATATTTCTCTAGGAGGTGGTCTAGAAATGGAGCTAAGCACACCACCACTGCTCTGGCTAATCATCCATCCTGAGTTTTAAGCATTCCCAACTATTTCCTTTTGCATGTACACACAAAGGTTTGTAGTATTCTGCAAGTTCTTCCATACAATGGCTTTACAACAGGTCTGTTTCTAATATGTGTATTTTATTAAGCTTTAGGAGGATTAACCAAGATTCTCAGTTCTTGAGGAAAATAGGGCATGGCAACAGCAAGGTCTCCAGCCTTCATTCCAATGCACTCGACTGCTGAATCCTGCCAGGGTGAGTCATGCCCAACATGGGACATGGATCCCATCCCAAGAAGGAATAAAACACTGCATCATGTTAAATCTGCATCCAGTTACTTAGGTGTGAACTCAAAGGGTGTGGTTTTATCTCAATGACAGCTTCTAAAAACGACTGTGAAAGAAATCTTGCACTCTGGATGGTGTTTTACCCATCCAAGACCATGACCACCACACATTTCCAGTTGCCAGAGGCACGGCCAAAGTGATCTTCTTAAGAAATACTGTTGCACCTCAAAATAAAAAACATTCCCATGGTATTTAGGGCAGTTCCATACTTGTACCACTGAGCATCAGTAACACAGACAACCTGCTGCACAAACAGGCACTGGCTGCCCAAAAATAATCTTGGAAAAGTGAAGCCACAATGGTACACTGCTGTAGAGCCACAATACATACAGATGTTTTCAGATGCAAAACTAATTAAATTCCCCTTTTTTGGGTCACCCTAACATTTTTTCACAGCAATTCAGCATATTACATATGTAATACATTTTGAACATTTGATTATATGCAAACTTATATACACAAATATTTAAATCCAAGTTGCTTATCCAAGATCTACTTACTTTGGGATTTATGTATCACAACTGTTTGTGTTCTTTGCTTTGACCCTAAAAAAATAATTAATCAGGGGAAAACATACAAACCACTCTTAGTGCCTGGCCTTGCCTGTTTTCCTCCAACTTCTGCATTTCATCATTAGTGTTACATACTTCACTGTTAATTTTAGACATTCCTCCAGTTCTCATTTCGACATCAAAGAACTACTCATGCCCAAAATACCAGCAATCTGAAATACTGGCTTCCCTACTTATTGTCATTTATAACATGAAAAGATCTTTGATTTCTTGCCTACAGGAAACACTGCTGATCAAAAATAAAACATATATATGCTCCCATGAATTCCTATAGATGGGGTCCAGGATTTAGGATAAGGGAATGGAGACGTGGTTTTCAGATTTACATTTCTTACTCTGCCTGGCGCTTCACACGTTTATTTTTACTTTCACATCTGACATGCAGCAATATGGCCAGCTAAGGTGCACGTTTAAGACATCCATTGATATAAATCCATGGAGAAGTGAAATTCACACCAGGTTCTGTGTCCTTGCAGCACTCAGGTCTCGCTTCCCCACCGATAACTGCTCCACTTATGGATGGCTAGGGGCAGCCCAAGGCTGGCTCTCCACAGCCCCTTGTTAGCAATTCTGCCACCAAAGATTAAAGTGATTTTCCTGCTTTACAAACTTGGTAGAGATCATTTCTCACATACAAATGAGGAAAAAAAATGGTAGCTGGATTTTTTTCTTTTCTGAAATGCCTGCTACATGAGTTCCTAACAGCCTGGAGTTTATATTTAGAGTTTGCTCTTCACTTTTGCATTTTTTTTAATTAAAAATAATAGTACATTACACAACTAATTCCAAACAATGAGAGACTCACTGTGTTCAAGTCAGCAAGTCATTTGCTTTAGTTTTGTTAGTACTCCCACTGCACAACAGCTCATGTCTCAAGCAGTGGAACAATCAACATTAAGATGCTGCTCTTTATACCAGCACCATAAAATAGAATCATTAAACAGTTCAGGTTGGAAGGAAACTTAGAGATCATTTTATTCCAACTCCCTGCCACAGGCAGGGACATCATCTACTAGACCAAGTTGCTCCAAGCCCTGTCCAGCCTGGCCTTGAACACTTACCACTAATATAACCAAGAATAACTCTCAAACCACTAGAAATTTTCAGTTTATTTCCATACAACAAAACAAAATTCTCTTCACACGGGACTGTATATGTTATATTTGTGAACCCAACTTTTACAGAAACAGCAGTTACCACTTTTATTTAACCAGGTAGCATGTCAAGTCTATGCACAAAAAAATTGGAACAGCTAATCCAGGACAGTATTCCACATCAAGTATTTGCTCAACAGCTGAGGAGAAATGCCTTACCCCCATGGCTCTCCCAAGCTGCACAACATGGGATTGTTTTGCAAAAACATATTCTGATCTTGTAAAGCCAAACAATGAGATGCATAGATATTTACATTCTTTTCTGTAGTTATATTCCAGCTTACAGACAGTAAGAACTGAAATACAGCAAATGGTGCCAGAACTACTTGCCCTCTCTATGTCAGGAAGTGCTTGGTGTTATCACAGCTTCCAACAACCATTCAGGTTTTGCACAAGGAGCTGATTCCAGGAGCCCTGAGTGAAGGCAAGTACACTAAACATGTGCTGTTCTGATGATAAAATCACCTGCTTAGACACTTCCACCAGTGCAGGACATTGGTCAGACACCACAAAACTTCCCTGCCTTGATCAAAAGAGAAAGTAACAAACTCAACGCTGTAAATTGGGAGAGAGGCCTAAAATGCTCAAGGCATGTGGCTCTGAGCTATGGGCTCAAAGCACTTTGCAGTCACAGAGTGCAGAAAACATTTATAAAAAGCTAAACCAGGAACTTTTTTGTTTTCATATTCTCAAATTTTATTGAGCAGAAATGTTTGAGGATAGTTTATTGCTTTTACCGGCCACTCTAAAGTGGGCCTCCAGCCAGCCAGGTCTTTAAAATATGTCTATATCTTTGGTTTTAAAACAACATTAAGGAAGTTGTATAATTTTTACACTGGAGTCTGAGTGACTTAGCAGCAAAAGCGACAGGTTTCAGCTGTAACACAGGCACTTTGCAAGCTGTGGGCACCACTTTTGCAACAGCACCTGTTGCAGGTGGTATTGTTGCTGATGTGAGGGGTCCACAAGGGTTAATTAACAGGTGTTTAACTCATGGCACATCCCAAGAGACTCAAACTCAGGTGTACCAGAAATCAAACTGCATTTCATCAAGCTGAGGGAGGAATTGGGTGCTCTGTTTGTAAAGCACCAGCACCTCGAGCTGAGCAGAGTTTTCTTGCTGGGTTCCACCGTCACTATCATTCGTTAAAGGGGGAAATTAACCAGAAAGTTTGTAAACAAGTCAATTGCAAAACATACTCGTGTATTGCTACAACTGTAAACAGCAAGGTGTTTACACTATATTGAAAACAACCTTCATTTTCTTATACATACACAAACTCAAAAAAAACCCATGACTGATTTAAAATCCTATCTCCCCTTTATGCAACCTGGACTCACAGTATTTAAACTGACTTTAGCACACCTAGACTTTTAAGAAAGGAGTAAAAAGACAAGGCAAGAATACACTCGATATGAGGCCTTGAAAGCCTCAATTAAAATTCAATATTGTACTTCGTATAGAGGCTCTTTACATAAAAACCCTGTCATGGTTTGGATTTAAGGTTAACCAGGTTAATAGAATCCAATAAAATAGTTCTATTGAATTATGCCAAGCCATTGTTATAACCCACACTGAAATCTGCTATTTGACTTTACCTGACTATTGGGCTCAACTCTGAACCGTAAATTAAGCCTCAAACTACTTCCCATATTCCTTTAAAAAAACACAGTACATCCTTTTGCACCTTTAAAGGTTTCTCTCCTCCAGTCTGCTACTCCAGTCATGTGTTAAAAGATTTGTGCAGCCCTGCCAAGTCCCATTCATCCCAGACACACTTTCCTAAAGTTGGGATGTGTTTACAAAGTATATTTAAGCAGCTCCTCTGCTGCAAAGTGTTCTGTTCCAGGGCATACTTAGCTTATAATAATAAAGCCGATTTCCTAAAATCCACACGTTTCGTACAAGTAGTGTTTTTAATGTCTCTGTTTTCCTCCTTCTTAAAAGCTTGATGGAACGCCAAAGCTAAGGGTGCAATTTCTCAGGATAGCTTCACCAGCAGAACTGCTCATACGTATAAACATTTTAATTTTGCTACTTGGAACCAAACCGGATTCAGATTTTTGCCGCTCCGTTTAACTAACAAACAGCAGCCCCTGCCCTGCACACCTTGCGTGCCAAAACAAAAGGGCAAAAGAAGAGAATGTCTGTACGGAGCAGCCTCCACACCGGCACCGCGACCGCCCGGGCCCGGCCGTGGCTGCGGCGCGGGGCCCAGGCCGGGCCAGGCCGCGCTGCCGAGGGCCCGCCCGCCCCGGGAAGGAGCCGGGGCAGCCGCGGCCGCTGCCCGCGCTCCGGGCCCCGCCGGCAGCCATGTTAGAGCGGCGGGAGGCGGCCCCGCCGGTCCGGGGAGCGGCCCCTGCCCGCCCGCGGCGCTCAGGGCACGGCGGGGCCGCAGGTGCCGGGAGCCGCGGCGGGCGGAGCCGGCTGCTCCGCTCCCCTCCGTTCCTCTCGGCTCCCCCCGCCCAGCGCGGCGGGGCTCGCCCGGAGTCCTCTCCCCGCCGCCGGTCCTGCAGCCGAGCGCCCGCCCCGCTGACCCCTTCCCTCCCTCCCGGCTGGCGCGGGCGGCCCCGCTCTCACCCCACCCCGAGGGCGCTCACCTCCTCCTCCTCCTCTTCCTCCTCCTCCTCCTCACTCCCTCGTGGAGACCGTCGGCACCGACGCGCCGGCGTCCCGGCCCCTCCCTCAGCTCAGCGCCGGCCCCCCCTTCCGCCCCGCCGCCCGGGGACCCTCCCTGCCCGCGGGGATGGCGGGACGGGCCCGCCGGGAGAGCCCGGCTGCCGGAGCGGGGCACGGGCGGCAGGAGCCCGGGGAGAAGCGCTGGAACGGGAAACGAACCGCGCGAGGAAAGCGCCGAGCCCCTCAGCAAGAGTTTTGGGAGCGGGGAGGGGTGGGAGGAATGAATAACAAGGAGTTCTGCACCAGGTGGGCTAAATAGAAACAATAAGGAAGAAGATGGTTTTCTGGGAGAAGTAGCTGAAAAGAGTGACAATCAGGGCTGGTGCCAGTTAGATGTGAGTAGGAGGTGTGTGTGCTTTCAGTAACTCAAGCCTTCTCAGGTGTTGCAGCTCCTGGGAGAGGCTGAGCAGGTGTTATCTTAGAATCATCATAGATTGCTAAAATGGTTTGGGTTGGAAGGGACCTTAAAGACTTCCTTGTTCCAACCTGCTGCTGTGGCCAGGAACACCTACTACTAGACAGGTTGCTCCAAGAACCATCCAGCCTGGCCTTGAACACTTCTAGGGATGGGGCAGACATAACTTCTCTGGGCAACTTGTTCCAGTGCCTCACCACCTTCCCAATAAAGAATTTTTTCCTAATATCTAATAGAAACCTGTTTTCTTTGAGTTTGAACCTGTTCCCCTGTCACAGTAGGGTGGTCTCGTCCCATTTTTCCTGTAAGTTCCCTTCAGACTCTGGAAGGTCACAATGAAACCTCCCCAAAGATGTCTCTTTTCCAGGCTGGACAATTCCAATTCCCTCTGCCCTGTGTCACTGGAGAGGTGCCCCATCTCTCTGACCAACCTGGTTTCCTCCTTTGCAGGTGTAATTGTTACAGGCAGGTGTATCAACCCTCTTATTGCCCACACTGAGTAACAAACCTTCCCAGCAAAACTATTTCAGAGGAGAAGTGTTTTGTCACACTGGCTCATTTTAGCATGGTGTTATCTCTGGTATGTAGACAGAAACTTTTTTTTTCTCTTTTAATAGGAAGTCAAAATGAGTAACACCTAATGGAGTGACAAAGCAGAATTTCCAAAGAGTACAGCTGTGAGAAGCATCAACACCAGTAACTTGAGGAATTATGTATTTTTTTTTTCCCTACTCTGGTTAGTCAGTGATTATGAAAGGGTGACGAGAAGGCTGATTTGCATGAGAAATACTCTTAGGATAATGCAGTGTTTAGTTTCACAAGTTCTTAGGTTCAAAAATCCTGGTAAAGTTGTTTTCCAATAGCTTTCCACTGTCCTGCACCTCTGAATTCCTGACACCGCAAAGCTGTGGAAATGCGAAAACGTCACAAAGGAGACAGTTCTTCATAGGTTTTACCTAGGCAGAAATTGTAAGACCTGAAAATCTTTTAATATTTATCATGCCCATTATAAATAATTTTATAAGGTTGTGTCTTTCAGACAGGGTGACAGATGAGGAGGCCTCCAGTCCAGCTGAATAATTTGCCCCTGGCATGTGCTGGAACGCAGACAAACAGGATGTTTTATCCCCAATTTATGGATAGAAAAATTGAGGCAAGGAAGTGAAGGCATTTATTTTCCAAGTGTAGAAGCGCTCATTTGTAAGCAGGCAATTTAGGCCTGAACTTTTTTTTTCCCCTTTTTTTGAGGAAAAGGACCATGTATATACAGTTCCCATTGAAACTACACTTGAGGCACCCAAGCAGAAAGTCTTTGGCCATACTCTTTTGGGGTCCTGCAGCCCTAATCCCATGTTCTAATTGGCCAGTAATCTGTGGACAGATATTGTAACAGTTCCTTTAGAATATTTTTCTACTTCTCACTCATTTGCATACTAATGGCATAAAAATAGGCACTTCCTGCCAGTAATTAGTTGGAGCCCAGAATTTAAAGAAAGAAAAACACCACAGCATTATGGTAGATGGATGGTACTGAGGAAGCTGCAAAAAAGAGTCACTTCTCTGGTGCTCAGAAAGTGCCTTTAATTTAGAGTTCAAGGCTGGCAACTCTGTTACCTCTGTGTGACAGGGATTAACTGTTTGCTTGGCCTAATAACTTTGCTTCTAATGAGCCCTTCTAACTTTTTTCATGGCAAATCACTCGATCTGTCCTGCGCCCAGGCTCGCTGCTGTAAAATGTTTTTCCTTTTTTGCCTTTTTCCCAGAAGGAATAATGCTGGCAGTGAAGTCTGTGAGTGGAGTTCCTTGTGGATCACTGTGACTCAGACCAGCACAGAGGCTGCTCAAGGGTTTCTCACCTAATGAGGCACTGCGGAACCCATGCCACATCAAGTCATGTGAGGTTCTAGGTTAAAAGAGCCCTTTAGGAGCTGTGTGTAAGTATGGGGTTATTTGACTTCTCATATGTAGGCCGTAAACTTGACTGCAAACCAAGCTGATGATAGCTGGAAATTTTCCTCTTCTGATGTAGCAACATATTGGGTTTATATGATTCCATGATCCATATCATGGAATCATGGAACAGTTTGGGTCAGAAAGGACCTTAAAGGTCATCCAGTTCCAAGCAACATCAGTGAGATGGTGAAAGTTTATTTTGCTGCTTTCATTTCCCTAAATTCTGGAGATCCTCAGTGCATGGTGCTGCTGGAGTGAGTCCAGCAGAAGATACAAACATCATTGAGGGGCTGGAGCATCTCTGTTCTCAAAGAACCAGGGGATGGCTCCCATAAAGGGTGTTTATGCTGCTTAAGACTGAAAGCTGCAATGCAGAGTAAGCGTTTGGTTGCCCTAACAAGATCCAGAATCATAGAATGGCTTGGGTTGGAGGGGACCTTAAAGACCATCCAGTGCCAACCCCTCCTGTAATAGCCAGGAACGTTCCACTATCCCAGGTTGCTCCAAGCCCCATCCAGGCCTGGTCTTATTAGGGATGGGGCAGCCACAGCTTCTCTGACCACTCTGTGCTAGGGCCTCCCCACCCTCACAGGCAATAATTTCTTCCTAATATCCAATCTAAACATACCCTCTTTCTGTTTAGAACCCTTCCCCTTTGTTCTGTCATTCCAGGCCCTTTTCCCCAGTCCCTCTCCAGCTCTCCTGGAGCTCCTTTTGGCACTGGATGGGGCTGTAAGGTTTCCTTGGAGCCTTCTCTTCTCCAGGCTGAACAAATCAGCTCTCTCCATTTCTGGAGATGCTCCACCTTTCTTACACCTTTTATTTTGTCTTCCCTCCATCCAGCCCACTTTGTTGCTAATCTTAATGTCAACCATGTGCCAAACTCTCTATTACATTGTGCTGAACTTAGAAGTGAAATTGTGTCACTTTTTTTTTTTTTAAATCTTGAAAAGCAAACCTTGTGAAGCTTGTATCCAGCAGAACTATAGTGCCAGAAAGTATTTGCCTGAAAACTTTGAGACTGTAGCTTATTAAAGCACAGATCCTTAAGATGATTGGGTCTATTCCATTAGTAGATTTATAAAGTGTGCAGACTGGATAAACAACAGTGACAGCTTGGGGAAGTGTATGCACCTGTTTATTAAAAAGACGTTAACAAGGGCAAATCTAAAATAAGAACATGTACCACAACCCAATTTTCAGCAAATTTTTATGCATGCCTACACTTAAGGTTACCAATGTTATTGGCAATTTCTCTCTCTCTTTTCTCTCTCAGAAGTACACGGCAACTGATGAGCACGGAGCATCTGTGGCAAAGTAAAAAAACACCGTCTTCAAATTTTGAGGAGCAAACATGACCCTTTCGTTTTCTACTGTTTTCCACCCACATTCAGTTAGTGTGAGAGAAGAAAGAAAATTTAGGAAAAAAAAGAAGCAGAAATATTTTCTTTGCAGGGAATGTATTGTTCTCTAATTCACAAGCAAGCACTTTCATCACCTCTGCTTCCATTTTGCTCTACATCATAAGTGACAGCGAGTTTTCTGTATTTTGCTGGTATAACTTAGAAGGGGTCACGATTCTAAAAGTTCTCCTGCAGAACTGAGTCTTCTGTTTGGATGTATGCAAATTCTACAGCGCTTATGCCACTTGTACTTTGCAGATAGGTATAAGCGTATGCAAAAATGGAGATTATATGTGTACATGCAAGTTTTCAGAATTAATCAGCCAAGAATGTACAAAAACTACAAATGCTTTGCTGAAACTTGGCTCAAAATAGATTTATGAATTAGCCTGCTATAGCAGCTTTCACTCAAGCTTGCTAAATGCACTCAATTTTTATAAATAATTAATAACTTTTAAGATCTGCACGATGATGGGGCTTGGAGCAAACTGGTCTAGTGGAAGGTGTCCCTGGCCATGGCAGTGGCATTGGAAGGAGATGGTCTTTAAGGTCCCTTTCAAATGAAACCATTCTATGATAACACTATTGCCCCAGAAAAGCATTTTAACAATATATCCCAATCTTGGGAGGACCTGATGGTACTTTTGTATATTCAAAATTGCTGTATTGATGTTTTTTATAAGTATAAATTGTCATTGGTCTGGAGCCCCACCAGGATTAGCTCTTAATCCTCAAAGATATGTAAGTGCTACCACCTCCTTTTTAGAGATTGAAAACAGGAAACTGCATGGGTTAATAACTGAGTAATTAACTAAAATTTAGGCTCCAAACTTGTCAAGTGTATTGCAAGCAGTCACAAACCCTTCTTGGAGACACCTTCATGTCAGTAGTTGATGTGAATATTTTTGAAGACAAATCCAAGCCCTGGACTTGCCTGAGTCCTGTGTTTCAGAGTATGGCCAGGGTACAGAATAGGTCCCTCAAACACATCTGATTATTTCTGTTATTATGAACTGAAGCAAAGGGTCCTGGAACATTTCTCACAATTCAGCAGGCAAAAAAAAATGCAATGTTTTACTTCAGTCTACCTTTTACTAGAGCTGGGTACAATAGGATGTGATTATTTTAGGAACATTAAAAATATCTACTATCTTCCTCCCATGCTAGGTAGAATAGTAGTCTGAAGTAGTTTTGCTTTGTAATTTTCTGAAACGAAGAATTCTGACTTAACCAAACCTCTTCAGAAGGAAGCTGGCTGATATTATCTTACTTCCCTCTTTTCTTATTGTGGAATTGTTGAGAGAGTGCCAGTTGTTGCTACTTGTCATCACAACTTTCTAGTCCATATTATTGCTCGTTAGAGGCAATAAATGTTAACCAGCAGACTACTTAAAACTGACCAGTGTGCAGAATTTGAGTGCATACGTAATAAAATGAAGACATTGGAAATCTGGGTTTGCACTCATTAGTTGCACACACACATAATACCTACCTTCTGAAAAACAGTTCTCCTTTATTTGTCTTCTTGATATTTGTTCAGCAATTTTTTTAATTTTTTTTATTTCTTGGATGTTATACTACTCAAGGGAATTAATGTTTCTCTTTGAGGGGATTGATTGCAGCAAGAGTCGTGGACACAAGGTATGCCAGAAATGGGAAAACTGGGAATGGCAGGATGAAATACCAAGGATGATGATCATTAGGATACTTTTGTCCCACATGCACAGTAATGACGTTGTATAAGGTACCAAGGTTGCTGAAGTGGGTGAATGGATCCTGGGGCTGGTCCAGCAGACAGTGGATGTGTTGAGGGATGTGCAGAGGGCTCACTTACTCTGCTGTGAGCTCATATACAGCTGACTCCTCTCTGGGGGAAACTTCAATTCTGGGTTTCAAAGGGGACCTTTTCAGTATTCCTAATGATATTTTTGGCTACAAAGCCTGGCAGTCTTATAGAGTTGTTTGGGACACTGACACCAAAGGAGTGTAGCCTACAGAGCTAAAGATTTTATACCAATGCAAAAGATTTTATACCACTGCTGCCCACTGCTCAGAAAGGCAATGGTATAAGTACCCCCAAAAAAAAAAAATCAAGCTCTGAGCTGATTAACAAAGCTGTTTGCTATTATGGACAAAAGCAGCAGGGAGAAAAAAAAAAAAAAGGGAGAGGAAATGGGCTGTATTACTGTGAGTTGGCACAGAAATGAAATACCAGGCTGCAATTTATGTATAGTAATTGTTCACGAAGCATTCTTTGGGTTTTGATAGTGACTCATTGTGTTCTTTCTGACCTTTGATGTACAGGATGGGCTGCTAGAAGACAGAGGAAGCCACAGTAAGAATATAAAACTTTATTAACTTAAGATTTTGTTGGTTTGTTTGCTTTTTTTTATTATTGCTCATTGGTAGTTAGTATCTCTGGAAAAGACAAACAAAGGCATTTACCTTGAGCCCTCATGGGTTTTGCCATCTCTCCCAGGCTTTTGTAGTTGAACAAACAGTTGAAAAATAGCTTTGGTTTTAAAAAGGAAATTTGCTAAACAATTGGTTGCTGACGTTGATTACTGAGTTCTGAAAAATAAGATAACTGATTGCAATACTATTGTGTTAGTAGCCCAGGTAATAGGCAGTATAAGCCCTGTTCTATACAAGACGCAGAAAAAAGTTATCAAGAAGATATTCTTCTGAGTGAATGTTTTATGTTTTAAAGAAAATTATGGAAAAAAGCTTCCATAGAGTCATCAGAGTAGACACAAGAGGCTCTTCAGCACCGTTAAGTTCCATTATGTAAATCCACAGTGATGTAAGCCAGACACTGTCAAGTTTGATACGCCCCAAATTTGACCTAATTAGCCATTTGGTTGTTACTTTTTTCAAAGCTTGTGCAACTGGGCTCAGTTGAGGATATAGATGCTAATTGAACACGTAACCTACAGGTGCTAAAGGATCCTCACAAAGGAAGGCCTATCCTATTAGGAATGCAAGTCAAGGCCCAGGGTCATCAGCTCGGATGGTGGGGATGGGAAAAGAAATCCCATCTACAGCTCTCTTCACATGGCCATGTTATTTCCAGGAGTGAAATTCAAATTCAGGGTAAACCAATGCAATCTAATAGAGATTTGCCAACTGGAGCCACTGGGCTTCAGGGAAGGAGCACTGCTTTAAGCTTTAGAAAGCTGAGACTCTATGAGGCAAAGCCTGAAGTGGTTTACCCTACCCCCAGTAACAAACACATCCCTGTGCAAGCCACAGATGAAATTTTCTCTCGTTCACTGACCCACCATGTGATCTGTAGGTGCCTACATGCATGACTTGTTCCTGCTTTGCCTTTCACCTTTCCCATCCCTGTCCGAGTGCCCCCAGCCTGAGATCATCACCTTTACACCCAGGTCCTCTTCCCACTCACTTGCCAAGACTGCAGTAACCTTTTGTCATGACTACACCTTGGCCCAGATGCTGCAGTGTAAACACTCTCTGCTGTTTCCCTGCAATGCCCAAACCAAAATGAAATGAGATAAAAAGAGCTGCACAGCCTCTGAGTTTCCTGGCTTTTATCTTTTTATACCAAAGCCTTTGTGTTAATTTTGCATAGCTATTTTTACATGAGGAATAATATCCTGAATTACTGCTATCACGTGCACTTCAGAATCCCACCTCACCATCCTCAAGTCATCTGGCAACCTGATAGTGTTTCCTGCTCCTTCCCTCACATCAGTGCTGCAGAGAGCTTTGCTAAAAGTTTCACATCTGAAAAAGCAGATGATTTGGCAACACCTTCCTATAGATATTTTTTTTTTTCCTTAAAGAAGTGTGCCTGTCTTTGAGTAAACTTTTCTTTCCAACTGTTCTTTTTTGTCAGCTTGCCAGCTCAACTTCTAGTATTGTTCTGCAGAGATTGCTGTAAGGAAAAATGAAAGAGAAGAGAAAGGTAGAGAACTGGGGGAAAGGGAAAAAGGGTTCAAAGGGCATTTAAAGCCTGGGGAGCCTAGCATGGAAAGGGAGATAGGCTTAGGAAACAGGGAATAAAATGGTGGAATGAGAGATAAAACAAAAACATAAAGGATAAGGGATTAGAGAGATAAGGAGTTCAAGAGATGAAATGTGAATAAAGGAAAACAAGAAAAATAAGGATGAAAGGAAAGAAGTGACAGGAGTAAGACATGTAAACAATTAACTAGAAAAATATTCTGTTTATTTTAGTGAAAGAAAATTATAGTATCTTTATTATTCTCTGGTTTACTAGTTCAGAGGAATTTTTCAAGCTAAGAGCTGACACTTGGGTAGTATTACTGAACAATGATAAATATAAGACTTCCAGTTGTTGAATTAACCCATTCTGAATTTCTTTAATTAATATGCCATTCAGACAGCTAAAATTTGGGTGACAAGAACAATAAAAAAATATTAACCACTGCAATAGAAGGTGCAGATCTGGAAGAACTCATTCCAATATTTGCAGTTAAATCCATCAGCTCATTGATAACCATTCCAGAGCAGAGTGGCACACTGAAGATTAATACCGGAGATGAAGAGAGCAAAAATATTTAAAAGCTGTACTGGGTTCAAGTTTCTGCATTGCCCACTGACCAGGAGAAAATTGCTCAAGATCACTATTTTTCTGTGAAAGTATTTCACTTTTTTTTTTTCCCCTAAGATATTTATCATAAAGTGTTATCAGGTCTCAGTTTCTGCCTGAGCTGTTCACATAGGTCACATAATGTGGTGGAACCCAGATAATAATGCTTGTTTTTCCTTCTGAGCACATATCATCAGGAAGCTGAATTTTTGTCAAACCCACTCTGCTTTTTTGGGTTTTCTTTCACAGAAAGATTTTATATTCCTACAAGTCTAAACTCATAATCAAAAAGGCCTAACAAAAAAACCCACAGTTTTCGTGCTTGACTCTGGGAGTGATCTAAGTTAAGGCATCATCCCTCCCTCTCCACTTCCCTTAAATTTGCGTAAAATGGTTCAGATGTATAAAGAAAATATTCCTTGAGGTCAGTTACTTGACATATGCTTTTTTTTCTGTCCATGTAGCTCCAAAGGCTTCTGAACAGGTCTCAGGCTGCTGTGAAGGTTTCTGAAGACACAGTCAAGGTGTTACACATCCCTTTTCCTTACACTCAATAGGACAATCTCCCAACAGGATTTCTTCCCCTGGAGCATCTACAGAGAAGAGGAAATGAAGTCTCTAATGATCGCCAGTCCCAATTCTGGTGCCATCCAGGCCTATTAATTCTGTCAGAGGGAGAGGAATCTTAGGATTTAAAGGTTTGTTTCAGTACAAATCATGAGTTAGTCGATGGAAAACTGGATTTACTTGAAAGCAACAAAACCACATTAAAACAACCCTAAAACAACCTTGTTCCAACCCTGTGAACCCAAACTGAGCAGCCTAAAGCACCTAAGAGCCATAGGAGGCAATTTGTGTTTACAGAAGGACCCAAGCCTTACGTCCTCTCCTGAAGTATTTGAGGTATTGCAATGAGAAACCATCAGTAACAAACAGCAATTTAAACATCCTAAATTACATTGTGCAAAGTCTCAGCTTGCCAAATGCCTGAATGAAAAAGGATGTGGAAGATGGGCTCTCCTTCATTCTAATTCAACCCATATTCTGAGAGTATCTGTTAAAAATAGGACATTTTCTATTCCCTAATAATAATAATTTTCCATAGACAGCTGTTGATGTGCCCATAAGTTCACAATAGCGCTTTTTGCAGTGGATTGTAATAACAACTTCTTCAACTCTGTCTTTGAATTCAGAGCCGTACGAGCTATTCACAGCGAGCACTTTAATCAGTGAATTTCAGCTTTTATTCTGACTTTGGTTTGTTATAAATGCTGCACACAGACATTTGATATAAATAAACTTTGCCCCAGTGATTTGTTCACAACATGTTTTCGCAGAGGAGTTTCAATACCCATTATTACCATTGCACAACTGCTCACCTTGGCTGACCAGGGTTGTTTGTTCTGGGAAAGAAGCAGTCACTGAGAGGAAATCCATGTCGTGGGGCCATGATGGTCTGATGGATAAGGTGTGCTCAGTTTAAGGCAGGAGGAGCAAGATCACAAGACTAAAGAGGTTTTTAGGACTATTTTAATATTTCCGTTCCTGTTCCCTTGACTCAGACCTTGCTTGTAACATCGCTGGGAGAACAAAGAGGCCACTTGAATGTTATAGGCTGAGGTCAAATTGAAAATTAATGATCTCTTATCACATTCAGACAAAGCTCCAGCTGCAAAGGGTGGGGTTGGGTGCTTTTCTGGTTTATTTAATAGCCACTGAATCAGGGCTCTGAACAGGGCTTGCCTAGTTAGAGCTGCAAAAGATGAGCTCACATGCCATTTTCTGAGTCCCTCAGCCATGCCCTCACCAGAGCCTGGCCTGGCAATCCTTTGCATGGCTGGTATCTTCCAGGAGAGCAAACGGAGTGCAAGTTTAATATCTTAATGAAACAAATGTCAGGCATTTGTTTTATATGAATAAAACATCTTTGGCATAAACCACAGCGAAAAACAAATTCCAAAAAGGTTGTAAATCAGAATTCAGCTTTCAGGGCGCTAAAATGTGTGTGTGAAAAATTATGCTGAAGAGCCAGCTCTATCTAAACTAAATCGTTTGGCAATGCCCTGTCAGCGCGGGAGAAAATGGATGTAATGTGCACATATGCACGAGGAGTGACTCAGAATGATGTGCAAGTGTTACTGTATCTACTCCAAAAGAAATACCTGGAAGTCAGGAAATACGGCTCCACGGTTCAGCAGATTTGTCTGAGGATAGATGTTCTGGTTTTGAAACTCTGGTTTTTCCCCAGAGTGCTGTAAAGATGTCTCATGCAAACAAATACAGTCTGGGTCAACCGATATCTCTGGGACTATTGCGCAAAGTATAGTTTTATTTGGTATTTATGGGAGAAGAGTTTCAGGAGGAAAACATGCCTGCTGGCAGCTTAAGGACCAAACAATAGATTGATATCTGTAGGTCCTGGAGCAAGACCTGTAGCCTAAACACACACATATTAATCTGTGTGTAAGTCCAGGCATTTCCTTAAGTAGTCACGACAGTTTAATTACCTATGAATATTCATATAAATGAGTTTTGTTTGGAAGAAGGGCAGCAATCTCAAATACTTGTACCAATCTCTATTCAAGCGCAGAAATCATCTGAAGTCTCCGGTTTCCTGTTTATAAGAGTTTGGGCTGCCCAGACAAAACACAGCAGCAGGAACAATAGCACAGGGCTTGGATGGCTCTTACGGCACCTCTGAGACCAGATTGTCTCAGCTAAAGGTAACATCAGTCCGGTTTACAGTCCCAGAGCTGGAGCTGGAAACCTCAGGATGACCTGGTGTGTATTTGTAAACTCGGTGCTCCAATGCAGAGTGAAAGGGCACCAGAGAGACTTAGAATGGTGTGGGTAGGAAGGCACCCTTAAAACCCATCTACTCCAACCCCTGCCATGGGCAGGGACACCTAGGTCGCTCCAGGTTTCTCCAAATCCAAAGTGGCCTTGAACACTTCTAAGGATGGGGCATCCATCGTTTCTCTGGGCAACCTGTTCCAATGCCTCACCTTATTCATAGTCAAGAATTTCTTCCTAATATCTAGTCTGAATCTACCTTCCCTTAATTTAAAGTCATTATCTCTTTGTCTGTTACTACAGACCCTACCAAAATATCTGATCCTTTCTTGTAATGCCCCTTCAAACACTGAAAGGCCCCACCCTTCCCCACCATTACCCTGCTCTATTTTAGTGTTTATAATAGACACAAACTGAAACACAACCTTGGGGCAGCTTCTGTCGAGCTGTTGGTCCTCAAGGGGGTTTGCTGGGATAGGGTGCCCTTTGGAATCCTTCCAGGAGGGAAGAACATATTTTTCCAAAGACAGTGTTGGGCCTTTGTGTTCATTTGCTGGAAAGGAGTCCTCCTCTGTCAGGTAGAGTGATTGAGGTTTCTTGGAAAACACCGATGAGGAGGCTTGTGCTGAGAAGACAGAGAAATGATGGAGGACCTTGCCAGAATAGCAGATCAGATAAAACTCTCTTGGTCACCATGGTGAGGAGGGAATTCAGCTCAAAGAGAGCAGCAGACTGTCTCCCGCTCACTAGACTGTGATGCTCGGGTTCATCCCACTGAAGGGCATCTGTGAGACAGAGCTGAGCACCACTCAGGAGCTATTACGTAGTAGGTTGCAGTGCTGGCAAATGTTTTCAATTTTTTCTCAAGTGCCATTTATATCTGACTTTCCCATGTTCTTCCCTGCTGCTAGCCCAGTGTAAACAGCGCGGGGTCGTACAGGAACCACTCTCCCTCTTTCCAAAATGGTAATGCTGGGGATCTGAGGATGACTAATCTCTCCTGTTTACAGTCTGCTAGCTGTTTGAATCCTAACATAACTTAGATGACAGGGTTTGGGAGACTGGAGAATTACATGTTGCCAAGCTACTCAGGAAAATCTAAAATGAAAAAAAAAAAAAGACTTTTCATGAAGTGTCTGGTAATTTCCCTCACTCCCTGAAACATCACAGGCTGTAGTTCTCATATCCTGCTCTTCCCTCTATGTTTAAGAAACACCTGATATATTCACTTTACCCATCTAAGACCTGGGACCAATTTCCAAGGTGCCTACAAGAAATGAAGAAGAGAAAGGAAGCAGAGATAGCAACTAAATCATGCCCTGGGCCCACTAAACTTTAAACAGCTGTATTGGTATAGGAAATTTCCCATAGAAATTCCCAGATTGGGTACCTAGTCCCTTGTTCACACCTATAGCATCTATATATAACTATATAATCCTCATACATGTATTTTTACATATATATATATATTTAAAACCCAGCTGCATGTTCACTAACTGCCTTCAAAGCCATCCTGTGAGCCCTTAAATTGTCTCTTTAAAAATCCTATTGCAGTTACATACCACTTATTTCAGCCTGCATTTAAGCCCATTAAATAAATCAGAGAAGATTTACACAATTCCACAAGTCCTTTTAATCATAAGAAAGATACAGGCAGAAAATGGTCGTCTGTCTGTAAACCCAAGCTGAAAAAGTTATATCAGAAATGAGGTGTAAATTTTTAAGATTGCACATAATTCAGCTGTTAGAACAATTTAACATTTGGATACTGCACATGGGATGTGGGATAATTTTTGTCACTTGAAGTCTTTGAAATTGGAAAACTTCCTAGGAGATACGTTCCAAGTCAACCACAAGTGACTGAGCTGCAGACTCAATAACTCAAAATTGAGGTGGATTGTGTGAATGTCTGTAATCCACCCCACACAGGATGGCAGGCTGGAGAACTGGGATGGCCTCAGAATCTATGAAAACATTTTGCCTTTTCTGCTTGGTGTTTCAAAAGGAACTGTCACAGCTCAATCAATTAATAAAAGATTAAAAAGGTGCAGCAAATAAAACTGCAGTCAAAGATTGAAGGTGGATATACCCTACAAAAGGTGAAGTGAATTATAGCAATTAAATAGAATGATCCTGATCAATTAAATAATGAATCACATTCCAAAGCTGATAAAATTTTTATTTGAGATTCAACAGATGAAATAAATGAAGAATTCAAATAGCTATGGAAGAACATAAATACCCAATTTGAAAATATATTCAGCCAAGCAGCTGTCATAGTAACCTTTGCAAATAAAAGTGTTATAGAGGAACTTTACCGGGGAATACGACACTAAGTGGTGTATTACTTCAGAAATCTGGCACTATTACTCATCTTAAACGGGAAAAATTTGACAAGAATGGGAGAATTCAGCTGTGCCAGCCTAGCAGGTGTGTGGGAAAGAACGTTTTCAAAGCAAAGCCCACAGTGCACTTCAATGTTGTGCCCTTTTGGGGCTCCCTGAAAAGAGTTTTATCTAATGGCATCTATTTTGTACCAGCCAGTGACTTAGCAAGTGATCTTTTGACTCATTTCTGGAAAAAATTACATGCGGCTGTTTATGGAAGTTGTTAGTGGAACAAGATCTTTCCTAGACCATACTTGTCATGGATTTTTTTTTTCTTTTTGGCATAGTAAACTAAAGAGTGTTTTGTGAATAGTGCATGATATATTACCGAGTAATATAGAAACATGATCACATCATTTTCATAGAACTGCAGAATCCCAGAAGGGTTTGAGTTGGAAGGGAACTTAGAGATCATCCAATCCCATCCCCTGACATGGACAGGGACACCTTCCACTATCCTAGGTTGCTCCAAGCCCCATCCAACCTGGCCTTGGACACTTCCAGGGATCCAGGGGCACCCACAGCTTCTCTGGTCACCCTGTGCCAGGGTCTCCCTAGGGAACAATTCCTTCCCAATATCCCATCTAACCATGCCCTCTAGCAATGGGAAGCTGTTGTCTCTTGTTCTGTCATTCCATGCCCTTGTTCAAAGTTCCTGTCCAGCTCCCTTGGAGCCCCTTTAAGGGCTGGAAAAGGAAGAATATGCAGAGGAGATACAGGGAATTTAAGCTGAAAAGCAACTTTAGCTACACTGTCATGTTTAAAAGCTAAACCAGGCCTTGTCTTGTCTCCATCTGTGCATGGGAATGAAAAGGCAGAAAAATCTGCCTCTCTCTAGGAAACTATTCCAACTGCTGCCTGTGGTATTGTTATCAGAAAATGGAAAAATTGTTGCAGTAGGAACCAAGGAGCTGCTGACTGCAAAGTTTTGGGCCCTGTCACAGAATTGTTCCAGCAGGTACTGCTGGAAACAGATGTGGGCAGATCTGATAATCCGAGATGCTTCTGAAATTACTAAACATCTCTTTATCTGGATACTCAAAGGTGAGAAAAGACAATGGGTTTTCCTTAGCACCCTTCTCACGCAAGAAGATTTTGCAGAACATGAGTTTACATCCAAAATCAGCAAAACTATTCAGGAGAAAAGAGAATTGTGTTTCTGATGAAAAGTACCATGACATTTAAACATATAGGAAAGAAATACCTACATTCACAGTATTGTGTTTTGGTACACCCAATGGAAGAGTATCCTCTCTGGATATTTGTTCTGCTCTCCCCATCCTATTTTGACCTCTGTGCTGCCTTGTTGCTTGCTGTGAAAATTGGTGAAGTTTCAGGAATTTATTAATTCAGGTCCATCTCCTGTTTCTAACAGAAAATCCTGATAAGTTTGGTAAGATGACTGGCAGTTACTTTCACTTTATTTTTTTTCTCTATCTCTGGTTTTAATACTGAAGTTGCTTCTTAACTTTTAACTGAAATATGAAATCTAGGCCTTTAGCTGATTACAAGGTTAGAGATTCTCTAGTACCTGACCTCTCATCCTACACCACTTGGTCTTGCTCTTACCATCTCTGATTTTGCTTTATTTCATGCTGTGGCCTAGAGATTTTTTTATGCCATAAAAATCTCAACTCCTCAAAACTTGTCAAGGCTGACTTTTACTCTGGTGTAAGGTACAGCTCCTTTTTCCTCTTTTTTATAATCTGCCAGAAGTGGCAAACATTGATCAATAATTTCTCCCAGGGAACTTTTACTACAGTTTTATTACACTTTGGTCAGTTGATAAAAATAACCACATTTCACTGCTTTGGTAACCTGAACATCTTAACGTCAACCATCATCACACCTGGATAATGGGCAATTAGTTTTTAAATATGGTCTGACTCAATCTTTCTCTTATGATCTCCATTAAATTCTGGCAGAGAAATTCTTCCCAGATCTTCAGTGCTGTTTCTGGCTCTTTTAAGGTTGGGGGTTTTTTGTTTTCTTTTTTTCCTTCCTTGTGCATAATATCCTGCATATTCTAGCGCATATGAGTGAAGATTTGTCATTTTAAAAGGATTTCTTGCTTTAAACTTACTATTTCCTGAAACCTGGCCTCATCTTTAGTCCAGCACTGGCTGTAGACAAAGCAGCCAGGTTGGAAGGAAATTAACATCGAAGTTAGAAGTAATTAAAATTCAGAGTTGGCTGGACACTTGTGAAAAGTGCAGATGACTACCTGTGCCCACATATGCAGTGCATTTGTCTAAGTTACTGGTGTGTGAAAAGCAAGGAACGGAACGAAAGCTCCTCTTGCTGCCATAACTACAGCAGATGCTGCTTGCTGCCTGCTGAAATTCAGAAATATGCTCTCATCCTTTTACAGCAGCCTTGTGCCTACCTCTTGTGCCCTTGGTTTCAGATCTCTGACCTCGCCTTTCTTCTGGCATCCTGTAACACACAAATCCATGGACAAGTAGGTGATCCTGTAAGAATCCAAATTATTTACAAGAGAAGGTACTGGAGAAGAAGCTGCTCAGACATGCTCCATTCTTGGCACTTTAAAATTTTCTATTTCGGATTTTAATTAATAGCCTTGTGTTTAAGATGAAATGTGTTCAATTTGTACACAGTGTCACACTACAAGATCAGTTATATACATAGCAATACAATTATTATTCTCTGCTGACAAATGTACCGTGATATTGATAAAAAAGCAATAACTTCAATGTACGTGTCAAAATCTGTCCCGATAGCTTATTACAGATTGTTAGATGAACATAAATTTCTAATGTTCACCCTGTAAGGTTCATTTGTACCATGGCAGATGAAGGTATGGGCAGAAGAATTAATTTCAAACACAATACCAAGTCTCCGATACTCGCTGAGCCTAAGGTATGTCTTTGCAAGCATTCATGGAAGTATTGCTGACTATTCCCCATTTCCCCAGGCCAGGACCAGGCTGCAGGGACCTGCTTGAAACTCTTTAAGTGTCCCTGAGATCTTCTGGTTCTGGCCAAAATCCACCAGCTTATCCACAATCACCTTTCCATGTTTCCAAGAAGGGAGTGGCTCTGCCTGGTCTGGGCTGTCCTGCAGGGAACCAAGGCAGGAGCAGAGCCCCAGTGCAGGTTTTCCCAGGGCAGGAGTGGGTTGTGGGCTGGACTTTTATGAAAACAACCTCTATCACATTGACACGTTTGCTTGTTTTTATGTCTCTTTTTGAAAGGAAAGGGAAACGGGGGCACGGCCTCAGATAGGTCCCGCTTCCTCCTTCATTCATCAGCTTTCTTACCCACATTTAGAAATGCAAGGAAGCCACTTATGAGCCATCTATTTTGGAGACATACCAGATTAAAATAAACCTGTTCCTATGGCTGTGGAGTTGGTGAGGATGCTGAGAGGGACAGGGCTGAAGCACTGGCAGAGGTGGTGGTGAGGCCGAGAAGCCACAGCATTCCCTGTGTGCGGCACCATTGGCTTGGATATCCCATGAGCTGGCCAGGTAGGGTCACACCTCCTCTTCCTTCTCACAGGGACATGACCACAAGGGCTCCTGCCTGAGGATTTGTGTGGCAGAAGGGGTTTTCCCACCCTCCTCAGGAGAGGAGATAAAGATGTGTTTGTTTTTTTTCCCAGAGCCTTGCACCTCTGCTTTGTGCAGAGGAAATGAAAGGTATAGTCAGTGATGGTACTGGTGATTTATTCTGGTGCTGAGCCTTTTTTTTAAGGTCATCAGCTGCATGATCTCTTCACACGGTGCTTTCAGTTGATTACAACTTTTTAATGTTTTCCTGTTGGCCCTTTTTTCTTTCTTCACTTTTTCTGCCCGTTCAGCTACATTTTCCCAATGAAAAATAGCCACTGCAAAGACTTTGCTTGCTTTCTTGTTGTAGAGACCCAGTAAGACCATCCCCAGCATCAGCTTCCTTAGAAGGACATGGATGAACCTCATCCACATTCATCTGGGGGAAAAGTTTCCCACCTTTCTATTCACATGTGGCAGAGGAACAATGGAGAGGTCAATACTTCATCTTCAATTAGCATTTTTGTATTTCAGCTGACTTCATGATCATGTTCTGTGCACAGAAGAAGTTTTTTTCACTAATAAGGATTTTCATGTGTAATAATACAAGCTTATTTCTCAAAAACCACAAGATTTTATTGTGAAAAGGAACACAAAGTTATCTTGCACCAACATAATTATCTTTCTTTGCAATCCCACAAAGCAAGAAGGTTCAATTACATCTGTTCAAAAGTGAAACTCCACCAAAATTCCATCTATCATCTGATGTGCAGGGTAATGGAAACTATTGTGCTACATTAAAGCTGAGGTATAAAGAATTTGGCTATATGTAAATGGAAAAATACTGGGACATTTTTTATGAGCAGCTCTGTGCAATATTGTCACCTAATTCTCATTTTAAAAACAGCCACTACACCCCAGTTGTTTTTATTTTTTCCTCCTCATTCAGCTGTACCTCAAGTGAAAGGTCTCATTTTAATTGCATTGACTGGACACACTTGAAGCATTTTGAGCTGGAACCCCATCCTTCTTTTGCAATCAGCTGCCCTATATTTGCATCCTTTACTTTCTCAGATAAAAAAAGAAAAAAAAGTCATCATACTGCAGACCAACTCACAGCTAATTGTAGTCTCTGAAGAAAATTAGGATGCTGTAATACACCATTAGAGTCTCTACAATTTGTATTAGGCACCAGGATATGTTTTCCTAATTAATAGTTGCTTTAGTGTCCAGATTAAAAATAGCTGTTAAGGGCTCTGGGTAGATGATACAGCAGTATGAAATAGCATCACACCTGTCTCCCTCTTGCAGCTTCCCAAGTGTAAGTAGGAGTCAGAATTTCCCTCCTCATTAAATAAAAACACTGATAGATAGGACATCACTTGGCATCTCCAAAGTGCTATACCTAAGACATACCATCTGCTACGAAGTTGCAAAAACATAGCCTGAGAAAAGTGGGACATCAAGGTGGAGCTTAATTTTCTTTAGTCAGTTTTCCGTCTCTCCTGGACTTGGAGTGGGGATGGTGCCGGCTCACGATGCCTGAGACTACAGCAAGGGCTGGGAATGCAGCCATCCAGGAACAGGCAAATTCCAGGGGAAACAGGGAAGCTGCTCCCCAGAGGGACATGTTTTTAGTAACCAGGAAGATATTACTTTTGAAGGTAGCGGGAGTGACAGCTCAGGGCTCCCCCGTCCTGGTGAGTGCTCTCAGCGCTGAGTTGCAAAGTTCCTTTTGCTTTCCTTCCCCCTTGTCACAGGAGTTATTTTAGCAGTGCTGCAAAGTGCACAGAGCCCGACTTGGAGCTCAGCCTCTGCTCTGAGGGCTGTGGGCGCTTGCTGCAGCAGGAGGTTGAAGCTTCAGACTGAGGTGACCATAAATCCCAGATGTCCTACTTGTGGGAGAAGTAGGACAGAGAGACATGAGCAGACACCCAACACCCTTCCTTTCTGTGCATCACTAGATCCAGACCTGGGTTTCAGGCTGGAAAAGAAAAAAAAATCCCGAGAAATCAAAGTGAATAAAAAAAGATGCCTTTCCAGCTGCATTTGCAATGGCATTTTTTGGGCACTCTTCTTCAGCATTCTGAGCACTGTGAGTCTCAGTCAGGTCCCTGAGAGCTGGAGACAGAAATACGGGAACATTCCCATCTGCTCGCAGACAGCCTCAGTCTTTCAGACATCCAGCAGCCCAGCTGGAGACACTGCTCTGCTCAGGTTGCCAAACAAACAGACAATTGGATAAAATCTGGGGGCAGAAAAGAGTGGCTCCATTTGGAGTAACAAGGTCATCCTGGTTCAGCAGCACGATTTCCTGCTGCAGCGGGTCTGGCAACAGCAGCCACCCCTCACAGCTCCAGGCAGTGCTACCTGTGCCCTTCTGGAGGCCACCCATCTTCCCTCTCATAGAGTTATTCAAATAAAAGTCTTCTGGCATAACATTCCTACCTCTCCCCTTTAACCCACACGTCTGCTCTGGAAAAGCGTCTCTGATGTGCTGCTGGTTATAGCACAGACACAATGCACAATAGATCATCCCCTGGACTCTTCAGAAATTAAAGAGTAATGGCTTTAGACTGAAAGAAAGTGGGTTTGGAATAGATGTTCGGGAGAAATTCTTCCCTGTGAAGGTGGGGAGACACTGGAAGAAGTTGCCCAGAGAAGCTGTGGGTGCCCCTGGATCCCTGGAAGTGTCCAAAGCCAGGTTAGACAGGGCTTGGAGCACCCTCGGATTGTGGAAGGTTTCCCTGCCCATGGCAGGGGGGGAATGAGATGAGCTTTAAGGATCCCTTCCAACTTAAACCACTCTGTGATTCTGTGATTTGCTTTAGATGAGGAGCTTTACACACACAAGTGAGGGTTTTGGCTCTGTGCTCCTCCCACAGGTCATCCTCCTGCTCCCAAGCAGTAATTTGACAGCCACGTACCATGACTTCAGTAACACAGAAAACAGCATTGCATTTCCTCAAGCAGCTTAACACTGTTTAATTGTGCTAATTTAACCCAGGTGGTCTCTGCAGCAGCTTTTGCCTTAGGCCTGAAGAGAAGCAGGGAGGGGAAAGCAGTGAATTTGCCACATTTGTGCATGGCAAGAGCTCAGAAACCCTAGTTGAGATGTGAAGAAACACAGCGTAGCATTTGCGTGCTCCGTAACAGCTCCTGAAGCATCAGGGGAGGGGAAGCATCCTCCTCTCCATGGTGATGCCAGTCAGAGCACTGGGGAGCACCCAAGGTGCTGATGGAGGGGATAAAATGTCCTGTAGAGGCTGGGGCTGGAAACAAAGCAGACAGAGTCTGCGAAGATCGTGTTCAGAGCATGGCTTTGGATAACAGGATGTGTTTTCCAGGCAATGCAAATATCAGACAATTTGTAACAGTGTTTTACTGCCTTTGTTGTGGAAAAAAAATGCCCATTCGCAGCCTGGCCCTATTCACCTGAAGCATTTTTAACTAAAGAAAAAGTGTGCAGGGGAGGTTTCCACCTGCCGAGAACAAGGCATAGAGGTCCAGCAGCTGAAACCAGAGAAATTTTGCTTGCCATACAATGGATAGGATCAGGGTCATTATTGGGTGGATATAGGCTTGCCAGGGGTGGTCACTGTTTCCTAATGATATTGGAAGTGGCTTTTTAATCCTGCCATCCTTTCTCTGTGAACAGAAGAATTTGATGTCAGGTGTAAGTGGAGGGAAATCACACACCAGGGCTGAGCCTCTCCTTCCCCATCCTCAGGTCTCAGGGGCACGTGGATTTTGTGAGATGGGAAGCTCCTGGATTGCTCCTTCCTCTCCTATCTTCAAAGGTGAATAAATGAGTCACATTTAAGCACAGACATAGACAATATTCCAGGTTACAACACAGGAGGAAGATGGAAACTCTTGGTAGAGCTCCATTTCCAGCATCTGGAAAGTCATAGGAGACACAGAGTGCAAGAAAACATGCAAACATCATTAGTGGAGAAAAATAATTTCCATTTTGCTAACCCAGATTCCATAGGTGATGGAGGGTTTTTTAAAGCCTAACTATCCCTTTAAGAATGGCTAGAAACACCCGTCAGAGGTTTGTAATGAAATAACATTATTTATCAGTATTAAATATAGATAAACAAAAATGAGAAACAGACTTAATTGAAACCCTCTGTGAAATCTGGCTAATCAGTTTTCATTTCCAGGAGGCTTTAACTTATGTTATTTAATTTATTATTTATCTGCTCTATTTTGATTTTACTTTTCAGCCACAGCGCTGGGCTTTGGGCTCTTTAGAAACGCATGGGGAGAGGCTGGAAGTATCACCCTGACTTCAATCAGTCCAGCACTTCACCCATGTTTGATTCTTGCTAAAGCTTTGATAAACTTAATGATCACACAAGGGTTCCCCTAACTTCACTGCTGGCACAAATCTTGGGTCCAGGCACACTGCAGTGTAATTTCTTGACCACCAGAGTAATTTTCATTTTGGATCCAGTTTTACCTCCATCCCATGCAAACACGGTGCCATTTCACTTTATTTCTTTAATTTATAGGCATCAAAGTTGCTGAATCAGGAAACTGAGGTTATAGCTGTTGAAGAAACTAATCCCACATCGTGACAAACTGCTTCTTCGGCAGATTTTCTCTTGTTCCTCATTCTGAGTCATTGTAACACGTTTTAAAGGCCAGAGTTACACATGAAGCCTCTTGATGGTGAGAGCTGAGCCCTTTCTTGTGGTTTCTGGAGGCAGACAACCCCCGGCCTGTGTCTCTACTGGTTGCCAGTAGCAAATGAGGTTTAATTCGCATCTCGGTGCTTCCTGTGTCACTGGAGCGTGTGACATTGCCCACCAGAACTGAGAGTGAAGTGGTAAAATATGACTGTGTTAATTGAATTCTAATTAGCCCGACAGTGCTACTCATCTCTGCTGAAGTGCAGCTCGCTGGGATTCCACCACTTCATGGAGAGGAAGGGGAAAAGAAGTAAAATCCCAGGATTGGGGAGGGGGGGGGACAAATTGTTGGACCTGGGTAGAACAGATTAAACTTTTTGTGGTTAGCTCTGGTAGCAATTGGGCCTGTGCTTCCCCAAAAATCAAAACTTCAAAGTGTCTGTGGCATTCTGGGTGGTGGCTGGGGGAAGGAGAGCATCATTATCTCTTTAAGATGCACGTCTGGATCTATCCATTAGGGCAAATATTTTCTGCACCCCCAAACATCACAATCTGCAGTTGTATGCACAAATTTAGCCTCACAATATACCTTGAAGATAAGGAAGTCAGTTGATCCCCATTTTACAGGCTGGGGTCATTAAATGATTTGTCCAGAGTCACAATGGAAAATCCCAGCAGAAGCAGAGAGGAGCCATGGGTCTGCAGTGCTCCTCTCCAGCTCAACACAGAAACCTTACAACACTTAAGGAATTATTAAAATGTTAAATGAGTTGAAATGAAAGACTCTGTCCAGAGCTGGAGCCATCATTTGGATTATTGACTCAGTTCTTTGAAAAATACACAACTGCGGCAGTATTATGAGTGCAATTATAGCCAATGGAGAATTCTCAAATGAAGGGCAAATCAAAAGGAAACCATCTATGTTTTATATTTCTGTGGTTGCTTCCATCTCAACAGCGATACAGGGCATGCCTGTGCATACATATCTCAGACATATGTTGATTTTTGTGCTTGTCAGCGAGTTGGGCTCTGGGGGAATTCTCCTGCAGGGGTTATGCTGAGATAGAGCGAGAAACAGCAAACGGCTCATGGGCTTTAAGATCTTCTATTTCTCCTTGAGATGGGAGAGGAGGACTGCCTGCCCTTATCCTCTTCCACCCACCCTCATCCTCCTTTCACACCCAGAGTTTTCCATCCTTTTCCTCCTCAGGAGCACTCAGGAACAAATTGTTCAGGATGGAGGGAGGTGGGCACAGATGTGACCACCTGCTGCATGTGCCTTTCTTCTCATGGGCTTTTAAAAAGGCACTTCATATTTTAAAGAGGAGGAGGAAGAGCCAGTGGCCTTTGGTGTTGCTGAGCACTGACACAGCTGGAGCTGCCCGGGGGTGGCGGGGTGTTATTTTTTACAGGTTGGCAACCAGACGCTTGTTGCAATGATATTCTTTTTTTTTTTTTTTTTCTCCCTTCCAGAGATCGCCTGAGTGTAGATGTGCCAACACGGGTTCTGGTTTTACCACAGCTAATTCTCTTATTTCAAAGAGCGGAAATATCCTCGGACAAATCTGCTTTGTCAAGGTTGAAAACGTTCCACACCACAGATGGTGACCATAAGGTGTAAGTGAGTTTTCAGCTGAACTGGTGACACCCTACCCATTTGCTTCACTGCTGAAGATTTTAAAACTAGTTTTTGTTATGAGAAGCTGAGCGAGATACTTCTCTCCAAATGTCTCTTCCTCCTGTTAGCTCCTCACTTCCATATTCATGGCACTCCTGCTGCTACTAGCACTGCCATGCGTAGCACCTACTGCAAATTGTCCAGTTCCTGTTGTTAGGATGGCAGTTCCCTTTGGTTTTTGAAAAATTCATTAAATGAGGGGGTGGAAGGGGCAGCACAGTCCTGTTATGGTCCAGCACCCTATTGTAGGAGATCTTTTTCCCCCAGGTGTGTTCCTGCAGGTCGGCTCTCTGGGGCTGTAACCAGATGAGTACCTCTACTTTTATGCAAAGGCAACGGGTTCTATTTACATGATCAGATGTGTTGCAGCACAAAAAAAACCCCACTAAAATTCTGTGTGCAGGGATATTGTGGGGAGTTTCCCAGCAATGCTTTGGGGATTTTCAGGCCCTTCGAACACGATGTGAGATTTTTCTTATGGACTGAATAGAGCCTCGGTGGGAATGGTGATGGCAGCTTACAATAATCAGTACCATGCTTTTCTGATTCCTCTTAACTGAGGGGTTTTATATTAATATGAGAGAAACCCACCTGTGGTTGGCAGTCTTGGTTGCTGTATCTAATTTTTCCCCTTTGTAAATTCCCCGATTTCATTGTGATGCCCCTGTTACTATTTTGTGGTGCAGTTATTGGTCCTCACTTCTCTTTTGTCACTGACTAATTCCTCTCCCAAAGAAAAATTAAGTTTAAAGTTGGGAGAGATAAAGGCTGGCCTGCTCCAGACACAAAAACAAAAATGCAAGTCTAAAAGGAAACCTGATTCTGTCTCTGGCAAACTGAAACAAAAAGTAAAAGCCAGTGGTGAGGTTTTCTCTCCCCAGGAAGCTCACCTTCTTTTTTCTCTGCCTTTCTTAAACTAGCTGATTTCAGGAGGGGTTTGCTAGCAGAAGAGCAGCAGGCTGGGGACATAAATTACTTTGACTTCATAAGGAAGTGGTGTTAAGTATTAAATGTTCTTTGGGGCAGCTCCTGTAATTCCTCATCCTCTTCACTTGTGCTACATCTTTTTCAGGTGAAAAGCTCTGTATACCTCATGTCACCATCATTCATGTTCATTCTCTAACTCATTTTGGGGTTAAATTCAGTGTAAGCAAATGCACAATGCCCAGATTGGACCTGCCACATGGCTCCCACAAAGAGAAGCTCAGAGGGCTCCTCTTCACTCTCCTCACTGTTGTCACTGCATCTGAGTGATTTCTGCTCCTCTGACACCTCTCCATCCCATTTCCCTGCTGTGCCTCCAGGCCTTGCACCCCTTTTCCTGCCCTGCTCCATCTCCCTTTGGCTTCTCTGCCAGGGTGGCATTCCCATCCCACCACATCACTCTCCATCTGCCTCCTCTCCTACCACTTCCTATCACAGTTTCCACCCTGCTCCCTTCTGTCTCCCTTGTGTTTGTTGCATTAAGCATAATCTGCTGCACTTCTCCTTCAAGACCTACCATGGCTTTGCCTCCTTTACCTTTCATTTTCATTCATCTGTTGCCTTTATAATCAGTTTCCAAGCTCTTTCTTCAAACTTTTTCATTCTGCATCTAAATGGGTTGGGCTCAATGATCTTAAAGGTCTCTTCCAACCTGGTGATTCTGTGGTTCAAATCTATCCTTTATTGGCGCTTGCAGAAGAGTTGACACTAATTTGGTCATACCTCTCACACTGACCCATTTGTCCCCTTATTTTCTTTCATGTGTCACTTGCCCTGGTTCTATCTGGTGTTCAGCTTTATCACAGTGTCTTAACACGTGCCGGGGTTTTCATATGAGTTTTGCTGCTACGGAAGGAGCATGACATGGAAATAAAAACCACCAGATGTTCAGAAGAAGCTCACAATACTGAAGGCTGGGACACATCTTTCTTCTGCTGGCTTCAGTGTGGGCAGCATTGAAGCCAGCAGGATTTTTTTCCCCATTTCTGCTGTACATTATAGTAGCCCCACTTAAGCCTTCTGCCTGTCAAATGCTTGTTCTTGCCAGATCAACAGCAAATTTTTAGCTCTTTTGGGGCCCACCTTCTTCAAGCTCATTAACATGATCTGGTCAGTGGAAAGAACCAATATGGTCTCTGCACATATTCAAAATAACCATATTAATATAAACTCTGAAAGTATTGTAAATAGGTGCTTCCGCTGCTTCAGGAGACATGCAAGTTATTTGCCATCCCTTATAAGGTGTGTAATTTAAATATTTTAAACCCTGAAATAAATTACTGATAATAAAATTCAACACTGTAATACTTCTTTGAATATTTTAAACCAGATATAAATTGTTCAATGAAGTTGATCTAGTCTTAGCATACTTTTCAAGAGATTTAATAGTGCATGATTTAAATGTATGATACTCTTCTAGTATATTGTATGGCAGATTACATAGATTTAAATAGTTCTGGTTGGGCTGAAGGTTTCATAGCTCAAGGTTTCTGTAGTTTGACAGACACTTCTGCAGGTCCAGCAATAGTTTCTGTGCAGTGTCTGATGATCCTAATGTGAGGGAAGCTTAATTCCTATTCTGCAATTGTCAGCTGGCATAGCAGTGCACATTAAGCACGTTCTTCCAACATATATTTGTGACCAGTTTGGAGATGCTTTTTACATGGGGGAAGAATTAAATCTATATCCAATATATGTTACTAAAAACAATGTTAGTGCCATCTTTTGGGCAAGATTTTAAAGCACATAAGTCAAGAAATTTGATGGTCTAATTCCACAGTAAACATTCTTAAGACCATTTGCACAGCTCGTGCTTTCCAAGGGAATATGCTTAAGACAAATGAAAAAAGCTTTACAGTGCTTCTGCTGTGATGTTATTTTGGGTTGCAGAGCAGTCAGACAGTATTGGAAAGTAGGACTTTTTAATAGTGTGTGGTGGTGTCACTACTTCCAACTTCTGACTCATCAGTAACTATTGCATATTTCTCAAGTGGAGGATTTTTTCCAGTAACTTACTGTTCTGAATGAGTTTATAGTGAAACGCTGAGCCAATGTTAACTCTGAGTAAAACAACAGCTTTGATAGCATCTACATTCATTCAGTTTTTCTTTCTCCTTCACATATTCTTCAGCTCATCAGGAACTTATCCCTCGGACTATTGGTTCTTTTGAGAACTCAGCAGGCCGCACATGCCAAATAAAAATATTTTGGCTGTAAAATAGAGCTATTGCTTTGGTTGATAAAATTGAAAAATTGGGCTATCTCATCATTTCTTTTTCTTAGGAAGAAATTCTTTACTCTGAGGGTGGTGAGGTACTCCTAGGGGTTGTCCAGAGAAGTTCATGGATCCCTAGAAGTGTTCTAGGTGAGGTTGGACAGGGCTTGGAGTCAAATGGCCCAGTGGAAGATGGCTGAAAGGAGATGGTCTTTAAGGTCCCTTGCAACCCAACCCATTCCAAGATTTTGTGAATTTCTAGAGTTGGTCTTAGACAATGGGCTCTCTTAAGAAAAACAGGACAGGTCCACTAAACCCAAAACTGATGGTTATCTATTCCTTTATTCTCTTACTGTCTAAAAATTACACCATACACTTCATACCAACACACAGAACTTTATTATGGGTATAAGGACAAGAAGCGAATTTTCAGCTAAGGTTCAGTTAAGATCTTATAGCTGTTTTGGATTTCATTTTATTGGCTTTGATTAATGTACATATATTTTTACGTCTCTGCAGCTCAGAATTCAAACAAACAGCTCATTCTGTTTATTTAAGAGATTGCATCATCACACATCTGACAAATGCAGTTGCTGCATTTACAGCATCGTCGCACAGAGTGCATTTATTTGAACTTTCTCCCATGTACATGGGATCACACATTCAGATAAACACAGCTGTGTTTATTTCAGGCTGCACAACTCCAGATTGTGGATGAATGTCTACAGCCAGTGGACTCCACATACACTGTACAGGATTTGCAAATTCTTATACCTGCATTATTCGCCGTCTAAACATCCGAAGGCTCGTATCTCATTTCGAGCTGGTAGGAAAGGAGACTTTTTCATCACGTGCTTCAGTAATATTTGCTGAGTAGTTTATTGGGTAAAAATATTCAATTATTTTTATTATGAGTTAATACCCACAGACCCATTTGTCTGGACACCTACGCACTAACGCCTTCATTTGTGTCTTGAACTTACAAACCATCGACTGCCGTGCTGGCTTGCTCACCAAGGCTTTGGTTTTGCTTTTACTGTTCAGGCAACTAGCACTGCCCATGTGGACTGAAGTCAGTTGTTTAATGACTTCACTGTTTGCAGATTGCAGCCCAAAGATGTTTCTTTATTTGCAACATGAATGAGCAAATCTATTCTTAACAGGGGAAAGAAAAGAGCAGCATTGTGTGGACACTGCAGTGGTTGGGGCTGTGACATTTTGCAGTTGCCATTGTGGTAATTAAAGTCTCAGTGATTCAAAGTCTTGAAATCAGACATTGAGTAATCCCCTGGTGTTACTCATGTGCTCGAGTTGAGCTTAGGTGTAATTTTTTGCATTCTTTTGTAAGAATGCTGAAAAAACCACATCTGACCCAAGAATGGCATCCTACCTTTAAGCTCTCCTGCATCAAAACGTGAGGCACTTCACCAAGAGCTGGGAATGCTCAGGTTTTGAGCATAGAGCCAAAGTCCAACACAGGACTGAAATTGCAAAATGTACCTACATACTGAGATACTTCCTCCCAAAATAAAAGAAGAAAAAAAAAGGTTGTATTAGCTAAGACCTGGTCAAGTAGGTGGCATCCCTTCCTTTGAGAGTGAGGGGCTCAATCTAGATCATCTTTAAGGTCCCTTCAACCCAAGCAATCCTATGATTTTCTGAGGATCTGCTTTTACACCAACATATCAAATGCATTAAGGGAAAAAAAATAGTCAGTTTATTTCCTCATCTCAACTCTGACTTCTCTTTCAGAAGAAGAGTAAATACTCACAAATAGGGATTCATAATAACTGTGTGTTCTGCACTCTATGCCCAAGGCTTATGTTCTGCTGAACTGTGTTTCATGCAGATGCTAAGGGCAGGTGTGAGACAGAATGCAGATCCTCTCAATTGAGAATTCTTGGGCTTTTGGTGGATTAGAGAAAGTCAT